>NC_042997.1:133166182-133186182 GCF_006345805.1 Octopus sinensis | reverse complement strand
TAGCCTCGGGCCGACCAAAGCCTTGTGAGTGGATTTGGTAGACGGAAGCTGAAAGAAGCCCGTCGTATATATGTATATGTATATATGTGTGTGTGTTTGTGGTGTCTGTGTTTGTCTCCCAAACATCGCTTGACAACCGATGCTGGTGTGTTTACGTCCCCGTTACTTAGCGGTTCGGCAAAAGAGACCGATAGGATAAGTACTAGGCTTACAAAGAATAAGTCCTTGGGTCGATTTGCTCGACTAAAAGGCGGTGCTCCAACATGGCCGCAGTCAAATGACTGAAACTAGTAAAAGAGAAAAGAGAAAGAGGAGAAAGAAAGGACAGTTGGACACTATCATCAAATGCGAGGCTAAAAATGAGTTCACGAATCACCAGCTACGACTGCATAATAGGTTCTTCAAATTGTATGGGAAATGCCTCTGAGAAACATTCACAGAATAACTTATCAGCCTCATACTCAATCTACGAGCAGTAAATGAAAAACGTGAATATTTTTAAAAAGTACATGAACGGAAAACGAAAAATCGAAAGTTTGCCCGAAAACTTCAAGCTGTTTATCACAATATGAAAGGCGATACCATTAAGGTAATAAGTTCTCCTCCCCAAGAAGACTTGGAGACATTTTTGCGGAGAATCTGGAATGTGAACACACAACACAACCGTGATGCAGCATGGTGGAACGACCTACTAAGTGAGTACTGTGTAAATGCCTCACCCAAAACATAAAACATCACCAGTGAAACACTCCTGTCGATTATTATGAAACAGTCGAACGGAAAATCTCCTGAGAGAGACCTGATAGGAGTCTACTGGTACACAAAGCTCACATTCTAGAGAGATATTCTTGCGAATCAGTTAAAAAGACAATGAACCCTGAGCTAGATATACCAGATTGGCTGACGGTTGCCCGGACTAATTTTATCTCATGAACGAAGAAACCCACGTGACTAAAATCTATACACTCATAGCATGCCTGAATATTATGTGTAAGCTGTACACATTCTGTTTGCATATGCTTCTCCAAGACCACTGACAAATGGAGTGATAACTGATAAACAGGTAGGAGGAAGAAAAGAGCTTGGGTCTGTGCTGAACAGCTCCTCCTCAACAAAGTTGTACTTAAGGAAGCCAAGCAACATCGCCGTAATCTCCTAGCGATATAGCTGGACCACTCATGGGTGATAGAATCACTACACCTTGCTAAAGTACCAGATGCTATAGAAAATGCCATCCAAAGACCGACTGCATCATGATCTACACAGTTATCACTAACAACTGCTAATATACCACATTGTTACAAGCAGAATTAAGCTATCAACAGGCATATTCCAGGAGGATATATTATCTGTAATGTTCTTTGTACTGGCAGTGAATCCTTTGTTAACCCTGCCAACAAAATGCTACGGCTACATACTGGGATATGCAGAAAACAATAAAGTTAATGTTACATATTTTTTATTGATGAACCTAAAGTTATATTCTGGTAATATGACAAACGTCAAGAGACAATTAGAACTAATCGCAACATTCTCATGGTATATAGAAATGGTCATACATGGTGGTCAACGGAGAAAAGATTTTTGACCAGGCAGAGAACGTTCATCAACGCCTTATTCTATCTTCTCAATCTTTAATGATGAAAGCTACAAATACCCCAGAATCGATGAGAATGTTGGATACATTAATGCTGTTACTAAACCCAGAATAACGAAAGAGTATTCTGTAGACTTCGGAAAATATGGAACTGAGAGCTGTCTGCATTTAACAAGAACATATCGCACAATGCTTTTGGAGTACTAGTACTACTACCAATATCCCAGCCAAGACATCAAAACCAGGAAGGTATTAACCATCACTAGCAAATTCCATATTAACAGTGACACCGATAGGATATATGTGAGATGAAATGATGGCAGTAGAGGCATAAGGTCAGTCCAAAAAGCCTTTAACACCTACTGAACAGTAAAGAAAGAAATGAAAATATTCTATACACATAAGAGTGGCTGTGTGGTAAGTAGCTTGCTTACCAGCCACATGGTTCCGGGTTCATTTCCACTGCGTGGCACCTTGGGCAAGTGTCTTCTACTATAGCCTCGGCCTTACCAAAGCCTTGTGAGGGGATTTGGTAGGCGGAAACTGAAAGAAGCCCGTCGTATATATGTATATATATGTGTGTGTGTGTTTGGGTGTCTGTGTTTGCCCCCGCACCCCAACATCGCTTGACAACCGATGCTGGTGTGTTTACATCTCCGTAACTTAGCGGCTTGGCAAAAGAGACCGATAGAATAAGTACTAGGCTTACAAAGAATAAGTCCTGGGGTCGATCTGCTCGACTAAAGGCGGTGCTCCAGCATGGCTGCAGTCAAATGACTGAAACAAGTAAAGAGTAAAAGCGACACTCAAAAGTGAGAAAACACCTTCAGCCTCTACTGGGCTGCGATTAGATACATTACATACGACTAGAAGGATATGCTTTCGTTATCCAGGAACAGGAGACAGCTACTAAATACCTGATAGACAAGAGGGACAAAGATACCACCCAACCTCCACGTTGTGAAAAACAAATGTCGGCTCTGCTATACCGGTGTGGAAGATATCACCCACATCAACAGCTATCCCAAAATGTCTACGAGATGCTACCTGCCCTGAGGCATGGTATAGTTGTAAAGACTATACATCAAAGGCATATGAGAACCAGCAGAGGTTCACACCTTTTAAAACAAGGAATACTGGTAGACCATAACATCAACTCGGTGCAAGTATAACAGATCTGATATTATTTGGGACAAGGAACAAAAGTCATGCACATTCGTAGAGGTCAGCTGCCTAGAAGATTTGAATATACAATCAAAAGTCCAGGAAAAAGATAACATTTATGGCAAATTAATGCGGAACTTGCAACTGTTGTTGCCTGACTATGAATTCTCATTTGTACCATTCTCTATAGGTGCATAAGGTTATATACCAACAAATGTGCACAAAATAACCTGAAATACCGTAAATCCTCGTGTATAATCGGCATTTTTTCCCCAAAATTTAAAGGTCAAAATCCTTAGTGCGTACTATATACGAGGTTAAAAATGAAAAATATCTTCTAAGCAATGTCCGAGTCTCTATTTGCCGTCCGGGAATGTTTATTCAGACGCATTTTGTGATGTCGGACGCGAAAATACCTTAAGCTAAGCCTGAAAGCAATGAAGTCATAAAAGAATCATCCATAACTTGCAGTAAGCAACATTTATTAAAATAAAAGTATTCAGAACACAGAATATCAGGTAACAAAAACAATTTGCAAACATTTACAACCCCATATAACAGTTAAGAACATCACCATTATTGTATTACGCATGAGCGGAAGAGTTTGTTTGACTAGGTGCTGTTGGCTAAATTACGTACGACTCAAGTTAGTAAAGGGGTGCGTATTATACACAAGGTTTAGGTTTTTCAGAAATACAGCCCCCTAAAAATCCCCTTCGTATTATACTCAAGAGCGGACTATACTCGAGGATTTACGGTACTCGGTTTCACGGTGAAAAAGCAAAACAAAATGACGCGGGTTCTCCAAATCTAATCTATTAGTGGCACGGTGAAGACTTATAAGACATTCCCCAAATTTTCCATGAGAGATCCTTATGTGAATAGATGCACACACTTGGGTGTATTCATCGACAGTTCAACCCACACACCAACTCAACCGCATATTAACAAATACAGAGAACTCTCTTAACTCAAAAACTTCTTGATGCTTTTGTAGCAACCGTCTTGAATTCTATGATTAAACTCAAATATAAATCATGCATGCATGCATACATGCATACATACATACATACATACATGCATACATACATACATACATACATGCATACATACATCCATACATACATGCATACATACACACATACATACATGCATACATACATACATACATACATGCATACATACATACATACATGCATACATACATGCATACTACATGCATACATACATGCATACATATACGTATGCATGTATCAGATCACGCTACATATTAATAAGTGCCAGTTTCATCGATACTAACTAGGTCACTTTTCCATCGTAGACGTCATTAAAAATTATATTGAAAAAGGAATAAACAAGACAATATATATGAACGATAGCAACGACGATGACAACCAACGATGGAAGGAGAAGAAGAAGAAGAAGAAGAAGAAGAAGAAGAAGAAGAAGAAGAAGAAGAAGAAGAAGAAGAAGAAGAAGAAGAAGAAGAAGAAGAAGAAGAAGAAGAAGAAGAAGAAGAAGAAGAAGACCAACAAGTGAAACAGAAATTAACCACAGTAAGTTTTTTTTTTTTTTGTAATGAAGTTTTATCGTCATAATATATTTATTAATCGGACAAACTGCAAATGATATGGTTTCTCTACATGACGTTACAATCTTATATTAATTTCATATAAAATTCCATATTTCACACGCTGGAAGACATCGTCGATATGAGTGTATAATTATATACAAATATGTGTGTGTGCCTGTATGTATATATATATATATATGTTTGTGTGTGTGTGTGTGATTCTGTTTTTTGTGTATATATATATATATGTATATGTGTGTGTGTGCTTGTATATATATATATATATATGTATGCATGCATGTATGTATGTATATGTATATGTATATGTATGTATTATGTATGTATGTATGTATGTATGTATGTATGTATGTATGTATGTATGTATGTATGTGTGTGTGTGTATGTGGTGTATATACCTACACTCAAATTTATATTTCCAAATACGAAAGCTGCAACGAAAATGAATGATGATGATAATGAGGAGGAGGAGGATAATGATGATGATGATGATGATGATGATGATGATGATGATGGTGGTGGTGGTGGTGGTGGTGGTGGTGGTGGTGGCGGCGGCGTTGGTGATGGCCGTGGTGGCGGGGGCGGCAGTGCTGACGTCGACAACGTGTTCTTGGTGCGGAGGAGGTGGTGTTGAAGAAATGTTGTCTAATGATAATTATCGCGACACTTTTAAAGTTTCTTTCGTTTCTTTTCAAGTTAAATGTTACTAGTGTGAAGAAAATCGACACACTTAACCGCTAACCTTTCTCTTTTTTTTAAATTCAGTTTAGAAACTTAATTTCTCGTACGATTTCTGGGTGAGAAAGACTAGGCGATGTATTCGGTGCGGGGTTTTGTGAGGTGAGATGTAGAGCAAGTGTTTCCTGGGTGAAAAATGTATGCATTAGCCTTGTACAGATGGTTTAGCAATTTCAAATTTCGAGCAACGTTTCAAAGCTCGAATCAGGAATTTTCTGGGCAGGTTCTTTTTTTTTTTATTTATATTGTGTGATGAATACATTTGTTGACGCACTTACTGAAAGATTAATTTTGTCTTACACCGCATAAATATTTATAATTTTGTTAAATTGACTGTATCTAATTTATTTCACACGCATCCCCCCCCCCCCCACACACACACGAACATATATATGCGAAAAAGAATGCGTAAGGTTGAAAATACGTTAATTTTTTATATACTTATATATTTATGCGGAGGCGCAATGGCCCAGTGGTTAAAGCAACGGACTCGCAGTCGTGGTTTCGATTCTCAGACCGGGCGTTGTGTGTGTGTTTATTGAGCGAAAACACCTAAAAGCTTCACGAGGCTCCGGCAGGAGGTGGTGGCGACTCCTGTTGTACTCTTTCGCCCCAACTTTCTCTCACTATCTCTTCCTCTTTCATGAGTAACGCTGCGATGGAACACATATGCTGGGAGGAACGCATACGCCACAGAAACCGCGGAATTTGAACTTAGAAAGTAAAGATGGACGAAATGCTGCTAAGCATTTCGTCACGTGTGGTAACGATCCTGTCGGCTCACTGCCTTGTTGACATTAAAAATAAATAAAGATCCAGATGGAAAATCGATAAACAATTAAGACTTTATTACCAACGAATACATACCTATTTCTTTATTACCCACAAGGGGCTAAACACACTGGGGACAAACAAGGACAGACATAGGTATTAAGTCGATTACATCGACCCCAGTGCGTAACTGGTACTTAATTTATCGACCCCGAAAGGATGAAAGGCAAAGTCGACCTCGGAGGAATTTGAACTCACAACGTAACGCAGACGAAATACCGCTAAGCATTTCGCCAGGCGTGCTAAAGTTTCTGCCATCTCGCCGCCTTAAACCAAGAAATACATACCGTATACGGATATCGTAAGTGATTTGAAGAAAGAAGAAAGAAACCTCTTGGACGTAAAAGTTCTGTTTGCTAATGTTCCAGCGCCAAAGACAATAGAGTGCATGTTAGATAGTATGGGGAGAATTCACACACACACACACACAAAAAAAAAACAAAAGACGAAGACAGGTGGTGAGGACAACAAACAGATGTATTAGTATAACGCTCGGGAAGTGAAAAAGTCTTTAACGTTCGAGCCTACGATCCCCCAGAGAAAGGAACACAGACAGAAACAAGGAGAGAAAATAGAGAAAATAAAGAATGTGTATGGGCTAGCGATCTATCATAGCGAATCAAATAAGTCAGAGTTAATCCAGCAACACTATATAGGTGGGTCAAGACAGACAATATTGTTCATAACATCGACGTTGCCTTTCATATTTCCAGAGTCGATAAATTAAGTACCAGTTGCTTACTGGAGTCGATCTAATCGACTGGCCCCCTCCATCAAAATTTCGGGCCTTTTGCCTAGAGTAGAAAAGAATATTGTTCGTAACGTAAGAGTGACTGTGTGGTAAGTAGCTTGCTTACGGACCACATCGTTCCAGGTTCAGTCTCACTGCGTGGCATCTTGGGCAAGTGTCTTCTACAGCTTCGGGCCGACCAAAGCTTTGTGAGTGGATTTGGATGACGGAAACTGAAAGAAGCCCGTCGTACATATATATATATATATATATATGAGTGTGTGTGTGTGTGTGTGTGTGTGTGTGTGTGGTTTGTGTGTGTGTATGTTTGTGTGTCTGTGTTTGTCCCCCAACATTGCTTGACAACCGATACTGGTTTGTTTACGCCCCGTAACTGAGCGGTTCGGCAAAAGAGACTGATAGAATAAGTACTAGGCTAACAAAGAATAAGTCCTGGCGTCGATTTGCTCGACTAAAGGCAGTGCTCCAGCATGGCCACAGTCAAATGACTGAAACAAGTAAAAGAGTAAAAGAGTAAAAGAATGCGATATGCATGATATACTTGTCATAGTGAGCACAAAGGAAAGGTCGAAGAATTAAAAGAAGAACTGGTTAATGACTTGGCACCGAAATTCAGCATCAGGTACAATATAAATAAAACTACTATCAATACAGTGACTATTTATATAGGAAACAGCTACATCATGTCTGCTTAGATCAAGCAACAGTAAATGCAAAAAGTTAAAAGGAGATAAGGAATGACACGCATAAATACAAAAGGTCAGTGGTAAAATTTCAACTTATAAGAGCATTTAGATTCGCTTCTATAAATGAAACACCAGATTAAGAAATTCAAAGAATGAAAGAAACATTAACCAACAAAGGATATTCTAACGAACTAATAAATCAAGCAGAGTAAACACAATACATCATAGCAAATAGATTTGATGACACAATTATTAAAAATGCGCAAACAACAATTTAAGAGTGTTATATGAAGCGACTGGATACTAGCTTTAGAATATTTGAACACATTAAGAGAAACCTCGTAAAACAGATCTCAAAATGCATAACATCAAACGATAAATTAGCACTAATCATATACAAGAACATCGCAATTAAAATCTTTCTCATCAACAACAAACCACGCACATGTAAATTATCAAACAGGTTAATATTAATCACTGAAAATTAAAAATTCAACGTGGGCAGACTAAATCTGAAAATATTAATTATTAATCATGAAATGTAAAGGAATTCGATTTAGTTTTAAAAAGAAATTAACTCAATGCTGGAAATACAATGAATAAATTCTGTAAATGGTTAATATTTTGATATTAGCCAGATGCCATTTCAGCTGTCTTACAAATAGCATGTATTATGTATATTCTATATAGTACGCACGAATCTGTTAAATTTATGTCTTGTTATTTCGGTTATCTATTACATTAAATACAGTGTCATAAATAAGAACAGTTTCTACTTTATCTCGGTGTCATTACCGTGTAAAATTAGAGCGAGTGTGTGCTTAAATCACATACATGTTTGCAGCATGTAGGTAATATTCAGAGACATTATTTATACTGCATATGAGCGAATCAATTATTCATGGATATTTATTATTATATGTATACAAGACGTGCATACATGCATCCATACATATGCATATAGGTTTATTTATACCTAGATGTGTGAATGCGTGTATGTACGTATAGGAATGTATATTGAATACACGACTGACTTATAGTCTATATCTTTATCAAATTTTCATTATATCTCATATATAAGTTCCTGAATAAAATTTCTAAGTCTCTTATCTACGTTTGTTGATCTTCATAGTCTTATCTTCTGGGTAAAGTGATTTTAATGACTATTGATCCTTTTTTTATATACTGGAGGCGCGTGGCTTACTGGTTAGTGTGTTGGATTTATGATTGTAAAATTATGGTTTCGATTCTTGGACCGGGCGACTCATTGTGTTCTTGAGCAAAACACTTCGTTTCAGGTTGCTCCAGTTCACTCAGCTGGCAAAAGTGAGTAATCCTACAACGGACCGGCGTCCCGTCCAGGTGAGGAATATATACGCCATAAAAACCTGGAAACCGGCCCTTATCAGTGTGTATGACTCAAGAGGAAAACAGCCTTTTTTCTTGTTTTGTTAATGTGATAACTAAAGACATACTTCTAGCATACTTCTAATTTTGAGTGCTAGATTTATGCCATCGGTCAGATATATATGTTTGTTTATCATTTGTACATTTCTCTGTATATTTTAGCTTTCAGCTGCACTAAGAGTATAGATTCCATCATTAATCAATTATTTTAATTATTTATGTGTACCTATCTAGTTTATTTTGTGCTGTGCGCTATAATGAATTGCAGTCTCTCGTAGTAGTTTTAAGAGTATAGTAAGCTAAGCGGATGACTGACGTATTTGAATGGCCACTACGACAATTAGGATTGTGATGTTTACAACTTTCGTATTTGCAATTGAATTATGCTGGGAGGAACGCATACGCCACAGAAACCGCAGAATTTGAACTTAGAAAGTAAAGATGGACGAAATGCTGCTAAGCATTTCGTCACGTGTGGTAACGATCCTGTCGGCTCACTGCCTTGTTGACATTAAAAATAAATAAAGATCCAGATGGAAAATCGATAAACAATTAAGACTTTATTACCAACGAATACATACCTATTTCTTTATTACCCACAAGGGGCTAAACACACTGGGGACAAACAAGGACAGACATAGGTATTAAGTCGATTACATCGACCCCAGTGCGTAACTGGTACTTAATTTATCGACCCCGAAAGGATGAAAGGCAAAGTCGACCACGGAGGAATTTGAACTCACAACGTAACGCAGACGAAATACCGCTAAGCATTTCGCCCGGCGTGCTAACGTTTCTGCCATCTCGCCGCCTTAAACCAAGAAATACATACCGTATACGGATATCGTAAGTGATTTGAAGAAAGAAGAAAGAAACCTCTTGGACGTAAAAGTTCTGTTTGCTAATGTTCCAGCGCCAAAGACAATAGAGTGCATGTTAGATAGTATGGAGAGAATTCACACACACACACACACACAAAAAAAACAAAAGACGAAGACAGGTGGTGAGGACAACAAACAGATGTATTAGTATAACGCTCGGGAAGTGAAAAAGTCTTTAACGTTTCGAGCCTACGATCCCCCAGAGAAAGGAACACAGACAGAAACAAGGAGAGAAAATAGAGAAAATAAAGAATGTGTATGGGCTAGCGATCTATCATAGCGAATCAAATAAGTCAGAGTTAATCCAGCAACACTATATAGGTGGGTCAAGACAGACAATATTGTTCATAACATCGACGTTGCCTTTCATATTTCCAGAGTCGATAAATTAAGTACCAGTTGCTTACTGGAGTCGATCTAATCGACTGGCCCCCTCCATCAAAATTTCGGGCCTTTTGCCTAGAGTAGAAAAGAATATTGTTCGTAACGTAAGAGTGACTGTGTGGTAAGTAGCTTGCTTACGGACCACATCGTTCCAGGTTCAGTCTCACTGCGTGGCATCTTGGGCAAGTGTCTTCTACAGCTTCGGGCCGACCAAAGCTTTGTGAGTGGATTTGGATGACGGAAACTGAAAGAAGCCCGTCGTACATATATATATATATATATATATGAGTGTGTGTGTGTGTGTGTGTGTGTGGTGTGTGTGTGTGTGTGTGTGTGTGTTTGTGTGTGTGTGTATGTTTGTGTGTCTGTGTTTGTCCCCCAACATTGCTTGACAACCGATACTGGTTTGTTTACGCCCCGTAACTGAGCGGTTCGGCAAAAGAGACTGATAGAATAAGTACTAGGCTAACAAAGAATAAGTCCTGGCGTCGATTTGCTCGACTAAAGGCAGTGCTCCAGCATGGCCACAGTCAAATGACTGAAACAAGTAAAAGAGTAAAAGAGTAAAAGAATGCGATATGCATGATATACTTGTCATAGTGAGCACAAAGGAAAGGTCGAAGAATTAAAACAAAATGACAAAATGTATTAGAACATATATAGCTGCACAAATTACTGTAATTATATATATATATATCATTATATATTTCACACACACACACACACACACACACATATATATATATATATATATATATATTATATATATATATATATACATCATTATTCTGTGCCAGGTGGTTAGCTTGAAGAATTGTTAGGGCGTCAGAAAAGTGCCACGCGCAGTATTAGTTCTGAATCTTTACTTTCTGATTTCAATTCCCGCCGAGGTCGTCTTTGCTGTCATCCAGCCAGAGTCAATAAAATAAGGCAAAAGTCAAGTACTTGGCTCAATGTAATCACTTACACCATTCTCCCTAAAACTGCTGACGTGTGCCAAAACATGAAGCAATTATTATTATTCCGGATCGATACGTTTTAAGTTCAAATCCCACGGAGATCAACATTACCGCTCATCTCTTCGGAGTCATAATGTAGCAGTCAATTTCGGGAGCTGACATTGGTGCAAAATTTGAAACAATTTTCACAACTTTTTTTGTCTTCTTGTTTTGGAACCTCTGTGAGTTTGTATCTTCTTCCACTTTTATGCTTTCGGGGTCGATAAAAATAAAGTGCCGGTCAAATACTTCGTTTGATTATTATCCTAACCAATTTCCCATAAAACTCCTGGCATTGTATTTAAATCAAATTCATATTACTATTCTGGAAGATACCCAAATTCGAAGTATAGAACCCATCACAATGAAAATCCATTTGCGGCGACGATGTCAGTTGCTGAGAAGATAGAGATTCCTTTGTCAAATTACTCAGTGTAAAAAGACAATGATACTTAGAAAGTCAATAACGATACGAAAACAACGTCAAAAACAAATTGTCACAAAAACATGCCAAAACAAATTTTAAAAAGAACTGCCTCAACTAGAATAAGGTATCAGTCCAGAACGAAAAATAAAATAAAATGAAAATACGCTCCCCATCAATAAATACAAGAAAATAGATATACCACAAACGTTGATTAGTGGAATATACCAGCAGAAATATAACCGCCAATCACAAAGCGCAACTCAATAAACGAACGCCAATATAAAATAACAAATACACTTGCCACTTATATTATCAACCAGGGTTGTAAGAGTTCTTGCCTGGAGATTGCAGGTTGCTTGAAATTCAAGTTCTGAACTAAACGTTCACTTCAGTAAACTACATACATACATACATACATACATACATACATACATACATACATACATACATACATACATGCAAACATACATACATACATGCAAATATACATACATACATACATACATACATACATACATACATACATACATACATACAACACTCTTCGTCTGATAACCTAGAATACATGTCTAAAGAATTCGCACGACTCTACCACAACGTATCATCAGATGAAAGGATGAGCCTATATCAGCAGAAGACTATGCAAGGATATGTCAGCAGAAAGCTCTGTGATTATATTAACATCGATAATCAAAGCAGTTTATCAGGGACCAATAGCCGGATTACTACCTCCCACGTTGAAAGGTATGCATTTTCTATCTTGGAACAGGAAATATCAACCAAGTATCTGATGCAAAAAAGGGACAGAGATGTAGGAAAAGCAGTAAAATGTGACAAGCGATGCAGACTTTGTGGAGTTCATACTGAAGCTAACATCCATATCGTAAGCAGTTGTCCGAAAATATCATCACGGTATTATCTACTGATGAGACATGATGTAATAGCTAGGATACTCTACAATGAAATCCGGCGGAAGGATAATCCCGAGGACAAAGAAATAAGAAACCACAATATGGTAGAAGCCATAGCAACTTATAATAAAAAGGAATAATGGTGGAATGTACCAGTGAAGACCCCAATAAAATGTAAGCACAACAGATCTGACGTAATGATTGGGATAGAGAATAGAAACTGTGTACATTTGTGGAAATTAGCTGCCCAGCGGATGTTAATATATATATATATATATATATATATATATTATATATATATATATATATACATACATACACTATGTTTCCTTTTATTATGCTGGTCAATCATTCCTCAAGAAAATCAAAAACCCTTTTTTTATTTTATTTTATTTTATTTAGTTTCAGCTCACAAGCTGTGGCCATGCTGGGGCACCGCCATTTGGTGTTGCTACATGATTTTACTTCGCGAATGCTTTTTAGCAAATGCCATCTGGTGCATGAGAGAATTCGATGCAGCTGCCCTCATCTGCACCTCCTGCCGTGAAGTTGGTTCATCTGGAACACCTGACAAGAAGAGATCCAGTTTCATTTTAAAGACATCTGCATCCACCCCATGCAGGTCTCTTAGGTTCTTCGGGGGGATATTGAAGGGCTGTGGGCCTCGGAAGCCCAGGCTATCACAGTATCTTGTCCTACATCTTGATGGCAAATTTGGAGTCCTAAGCACTATGCAGTGGCGCCCAGTTCTGGCATTTGTGTAACTCTCGATGCCAAAGTTTGGGACAAGTCCTTCTAGGATTTTCCAGATGTATATTATGGATTATCTTTCTCGCCTACGCTCTAAGGAATAGAGTCTCAATCTCTTGAGTCTTTCCCAATAGCTTATATGCTGCACAGAGGCTATCTTCTTCGTGTAGCTTCGTTGGATCGCCTCAAGTTCTGTGATTAACTTGACACTGGATGGTGACCATAGCTGAGAGCAATAGTCAAAATGGCTTAGGACAAGTGTCCTCCAGAGGACCATCATGGTTTCCTGGTCTCTTGTTCTAAAGGTTCTAAGAATCCATCCGGTCAGCCGCCTACATTTCATTGCCAATTTAGCAACATGCACATGAAAGGTTGCATCATCACTCATGTAAATACCCAGGTCTCGCACTGATTGTGCCTCTGGGATTGCAATCCCTCCAGGTCCAGTGTATTTATCGGGTATTGCATTTAGTTTTGCATGCTGATAGTATAAAGCTTGAAACTTTTCAGCATTGAACTGCATGCTATTCTTTTCAGCCCATTTGTATATTTTGTCCAGCTCACATTGCAGGTGCTTAGGATTTTCTTGAAATGTTTAGGAGAAATGTTTAGGGGAAATGTAGGATTACATATCCCACATCCCGAATACTTTTTGTCTAAATCGATGTACATTAAAAGCAGAAATTAAGAAAAACATGTTTATAAAGCGTTTCTTTTTATTATGCATGTGAACAAATATTATATAAACTACATGTAATGTGATTTACATATAGAACAATACATAACCTGACCATTAATATATATGTATATCTTCCACCATATAATTATATTTACAAACAATTATGTATATATTTTACATCTTTTTATCGCCTCCTTTACTATCTATAAATTTAAATATTCTCTCAACTGATTTTGTCATTTTCTCAACAATCCCACTTTTAATATTATTTGCAGCAGTTTTTATTGCTTCCCATAGTCAATCCTTGTATGGATATTATTTACCATTAGAATATACCACTTTTTTAATAATTGACCACAAATTCTCTATTGAGTTTAGATCTGGAGTTTGAGAGGGGGTCATTCCATTATCTTATGTTCTTTGAAACGTTCCTTAGCTAAATGGTTAATAGTGAGTTTGGCAGAGTGTGAAGGGACATTATCATGCCTAAATATGCACTTTAACTGGAAACTTCGCGTTGTTGACTTGAACCAATGGAAAAAGTTGTCATCTAGAAACTTGCAATAATTTTCAGCGTTTATTTTGACCCTATCAGCAAACGTAAATGGGCCTATAATGTCTCCTCCAACTATACTGTCACAAAACATGATTCCTCCATCACCCTACCGTCTTCTTAATCGCGTTGACTGACTTTTACCATTTAATACCCAGCTCCTTGCCCATCAGTCAGGTCCATCTAATGTTGCTCTGCACTCGTCAGTAAAACTTACATTTGTAACGTCTATCTTCATACATCCTTTTTGCCCACGTCACTCTTGGTCGTAGTGTACTTTATTCAAAGGAGGCGATTCTGCAAAATTTATAACTCTGTCTATTTCTTTTAGTATTGTGCAACGTTTTTCCCTTGGTATGTTAGAGATTCCTGCTTATATTTATAGTGAATGTATAATGATATGTGGAACTGACGATTTAAAGTCTGTTATCAGCATATTGGCACAGAAATAATTTTACTTTTGCCCTTGTTTGTAAGTTGTATATAATTTTAACCTTTAAATGTATTTTAATATACTGCCACTTTTGATGAAATTTTTTTCTGAAAAAATTTTTTTTTCCTATTTAGTAGTAGTAATATATATATATATATATTATATATATATATATATATATATATTATATATATATATATATATATATATATAATATATATATAATATATATATATATATATATATAATTATGGAGATATGATGAACTAACAACAAACGACAACTGTAAGTTTCTTCAAGTTGTAGGTTTAATACTACGTACCCAGCCAACCCTGGTGACTCGTTTTTGATACACCTATATTCTAACGAATCCTGCAACTGAAACACACACACACGTATATGCGCGTGTGCGTGTATGTATGCACATACATTATACATATATGTGTGTTTCTGTATGTGTTTATGATAGAGTAAAATCCATGCAACAATCGGGTATGAGAGGTCGCAGGGAAAAGTCTTGCATGCTTTTAAATTATTGAAGTAGCCCCTCAACTATGTTAGTTCTTCAATCTCAACAAATAGCTTCAGATTAAGTCACTTGCCAAAACAAGTGATAATGTGTGTATTTGTGAACAACATATGTAGTGACAAGAATAAAGTCGTTTATCTATCACTTGCCAAGCCAGCGTATTCTTTACCCCGTCTCAAATATCCTGTGATAAAAGTACATTTAATATCGTTTATATTTTACCATCTTCGCTGTTACTGCTTTTGTATGATGCTTGTATGTATGCATTCATGTATTGCATGTGTATATATATATATATATATATATATGTGTGTGTGTGTGTGTGTACACATATATAAATATATATATGCATACACTGAGAGAGAGGGAAAGAAAGAGAGAGAGGGAGAGAGAGAAAGACAAAGACTGCCATACCATTAGCGAAACTGAGAGTAAAAAATGTACGTTTGAGAGCGTAATGCAATATATATTTTATGCTTCCAAAATCAAAGGATAATATTCTTTCTATGACAGCCAGGTCAAGGCTGCACAAGTTTCATAACAAACAGACACACACGTACACACAGGCACACACACACACATACTGACACACACACAGATAGATAGATAGATAGATAGATAGATAGATAGATAGATAGATAGATAGATAGATAGATAGATAGATAGATAGATAGATAGATAGATAGATATACGAAAGATGTTTCGAGTGATTCCACAGTGAGAACAAATTTAGATTTAAAAACATGTCAAAGACAATACAGTTTTCAAATTTCGCCACCACTATCTTTCGCAGCCTACCAAAAACATACGTGCATCTGTTAACATATTTAAAGAAGGAAAAATAAATACGAAAATACCATATCGAATGAACACTCCGAAATTAGCAAAACGGAAATATCTTACGTGAAGAGATAAATAATATTACGGAAAAAACATATTAATGATTATTACGTTATAATAACGTATTAAGATATCGTGTAAATAATTAGGAGCTGTTTATTATGATATAACTTTATAAGCAACATGGTGTTTAGTTCTCCAGAGAACTTCCTTAGTTTTATATCGTGAGAGCAAGGGAAAGTTCCTGTTCACAACTCTTGCCTCAAGTAGCATTTATTACGTCAATAGATCCCAACGCGACACTTGGTAAATAAAGTAAGGCGCCATAATATGCAAGCTATAAATTAAAAGTTTTTGATGATTTCAATTGAGCAACATATAGACATGATATTTACAAGCGAAACTTAAAACAGAAAGAGAAGTGAGCAGCTCTTATCAGATCAGTGGTGTGAGGCCACTCTTGTAAATGCTTAATATATAATTTATGTTTAAAACTACACAAATATATATAATTTATTCTACTGTAGACAATTTAATTCTACACTCACATACAGCTATGTATGCATATACATATGTATACACACATATATCTGTATATGTGTGTGTGTGTGTGTTTATGCATGTATGTATATATACATACATACATACACACTGGGTTATTCAACAAGAAAGAGCAGATTTCAAATTTAGTTTTAAAACAAACGGTAAAAGACACAAACACATTCTACATATTTCTTGATAGGGAAAGGTTTAAAGTTTATGGCTGAACATGATCAACTGAATTAAGCCTTAAATAAAATAATATTTGAATTTTGTTTTAATGTTTCATTTTTTCATTTTATTTAAAGTTGTATAATTTTCATTTGCGTAATCCTTTAGAAAATGTCAACGCCATAAGAAAAGTATTTTTGTGTGCCGCAGTTTGAGAAATGGGAATCAATTGTGTAAGTGCAACGTGAATTTCGCCGCCAATTCAATAAAAAACCACCTCGTCAGATGCAACTTTACGAATGGCGTAAAAATTTCACAGAAAAAGGTTTCGATGTTTATCGAGCAACACATGGTGCTCATATTGAGTGCATACCACCTTAAAATAAACTTTAAACCTTCCCCTATCAAGAAATATGTAGAATGTGTTTATGTCTCTTACCGTATGTTTTAAAAATAAACTTGAAATCTGCTCTTTCTTTTTGAATAACCCTGTATGTCCAGGTGTGTGTTTATATGTATAATAACAAATAACTGACACTCCGCCCATCATGACGACGAGTGTGCCAGTTAATCCCATGAACGGAACGGTTCTGTTGAAGGACTCTAGTCACTGTCAAGAACCGAACACGCGACCTTACAGGCGTGAGCCGAACATGCTAACCACTAAAACAAACGACATATATGAATATGCATATATGAATATGCATATATGAATATGCATATATATATATATATATATAATATATATATTATATATATATATATATGCATACACATATACATACATACATACATACATTCATACATATATATCCATTTATGCATTTGTAGGTATACATGTATGTATGTATGTGCGTATATTGTAGATATGTATATATATATATATATATATATATATATAATATAATATATATATAGAGAGAGAAGAGAGAGAGAGAGAGAGATATGTATATATATATATATATATATATATATATATATAATATATATATATATATTATATATATATATATATATATAAGAGAGTTTGTGTGTGTGTTTGCGCATGTTCCTTATGCATTCGAAAAACTGAGTTGCCGATTTTGACGTATGGGGTATTACAAGATTCAGTAATCTTTCGGCTACCAAATAAATTTTATTTTAATTTACATATTTTCCAAGTTATCTCTACAACCAGCTTTAGTTATTTAAAAAAAACACTGCTCTACAACAACCAAATTTCATTAGAAAGTGAAAATAGTTTCATACTTTCAATTACAAAGTGTTGTATTACAGGAGTAATGATATATGAATAACGAAAGTAATGTTTCTCTGAATTTGCCACATGTGTACTATAATAAAGAAAACTGCTTGTCATCTAGCTATATATACTGGGTCATCCCAAAAGTAATGCGGTTTCTTCAATTGCATGAACTAGAAGTCGATGGGGGATGGGATACCCTACCTGTATTAACTTGTTATAAAAGCAGGTCGTAATTTTACCTTGTACTTATTTTTAGTGCAAATTTTGAAGAGCGCAGTTCGATGTTAACAGTTATTTTCCCAAACTATAATGGACGTGAAAAAAGGAGCATATTCGGCATATTTTGCTTTATGAGTTCAACAAAAGGCAACAACGCAACGAAAAGTGCGAGAAATATTAATGCAGTATATAGAGATCGGATAACAAGCGTAAGCCAATCTCAACTGTGGTTCAAGAAATTCCGAACCGAAAACTACAGTCTAGAAGACGAGCCTCGTACTGGAAGATCTGTAGAGCTCGACGAGGATGTCCTGCAAACGCTGGTGGAACAAAATCCCATCGTAACTGTTGAGGAACTAGCAGAAAAGTTTTGGATTTTGTCTTTCAACCAGTCATTCAAATCAGCGCTAGAAGAAAAGCGATCATCTTTGGTTTCGAGTCGAAAGGTATTCTTCCATCAGGATAATGGTCGGCTGCATACTGCGAGGATGGCATTCCCAAAGCTGGAGCAGTTTCAATGGGAAACGATACCACACTCATCATATTCACTGGACATTGCCCCATCTGATTATTATTCCAGTCTTCAAAACATTTGGACAGAAAAAATATGAGTTCTGTACACGAGGTCAGAACAGTAGTGGAGGAGTATTTTCCGTCGTGGACAAGTGAATTTTTGGAAGAGGGGCCTTGCAAGTCTACCAGATAAAAGGAAGAGCATTGTAGAAAATTAAGGAGAGTATATTTTAAATTAAAAATGAAATTTCGTTATCTTAATTTTGAAAAATAATAAGAAGCATAAAAGAAATCCGCATTATTTATGGGATGACCCAATATAAAGGCTACCAAATAAACTTTGTTTTTGGCACAACTTTTTTTACCACTTCATATATACGTACACACATCTTCAAGGCATAAAGAAATAAAAGATATTTACGGAAATTAACGAACAGTCATATGATCCTATATGATCGAGTTGACAACTTTGCTGCCTCAAACGAAAGAATGACATTTCTTGCTGTGTGCACGCGCAAAATTACAGCTCAGACTCAATTGAAATGATCTTTTCCTATTCTGCAATTTGTGTTTATGATAAGCATATTTAAAAACTTGATCTTCGATATAAGCGTAATAGGAAGTTTTCCCAGAAATCCTGTCCTTTACCTTTTGTTTCTAGCATGTCCGGGGTGAAATTTATATATACATATATGTGTGTATACATACGTATTTAAAGTTCATACTCCACCACCCCAAACCTGGGACCAATAAAGCAATCTGTATTTTGTACTCCATGTAAATATGCATCTCAAGACTACCCTTGGTTTTCTCGCTTTCTTTTACAGTCTCTGTGTGTGTGCATGCGTGCATGCGTGTGTGTGTATGTGTCTGTAAGTATGTATGTGTGTGTATGCATTTATACATACATAAATATATATATTTAACAAACAAAATTCTAACAAAATCAACACACATAACACTTGTCTATATGCATCCTCGATCGTTACAATATACGTACGTTTTTTTCTTCTATGTCAACACAAGTATCTTAGAAGGTAGCTAGTTGCGATAAAACTTATAAATTTTTTTCATTTTTTAATTTCAAATTTTTAAATTTAAAAAATTTTTTAATTTGTAATCTGTAAACTTTTTAGTTCATTTAATTTTTATTTTTCAATTCTT
>NC_042997.1:133153682-133161182 GCF_006345805.1 Octopus sinensis | reverse complement strand
ATCGTGGTTTATTATTTAAGCTTACGCCGATTCCTCTGTGGTGTTGTTTTACATTTATGATAAAATAATTATATACAAATTATAAAAATGATAAAAGTAAAATATATAGTACAATATTGTTTCTACTTCGCGGATTTTCACCTATCGCGGGGGGTTTGGGAACTGTACGTTATTATTTTTTATTTTATTTTATCTAGTTTCAGCTCACGAGCTGTGGCCATACACGTGTGTTTTAATTGTATATGTATACACATATATGCACAAATACACACACATATACGTATATATTTACATATATAAATGTACATATACGAGGGACGTTCAATAAGTAATGCTTCTGACCCACTTGCAGTTGTTTGATCTACCTGACATTTTGCATGTGCAATTATTTATATCTCTATAGATTAAGTGGCAAATTGCAGCTCTGAACAAATTGTGGTTTCTGATTTACAGGTGTTTGAACAGAGTCAATTGTGAAATGGAGCTAGTTGAGTGTCGAGCAGTGATCCGGTTTTTGTATTTGAAAGGACGCACACCACGGGAGACTTTTGATGAAATGAAAGTAACTTATGGTGATGATGCCCCATCATATGACCTTGTAAAACGCTGGCATCGTGAATTTAAACATGGTCGGAACTCTGTGGAAACAGCTCCCAGATTTGGTCGCCCCCCTTCTGCCATTGATGAGGCACCTGTCCGTCAAGTTGAGGCTGCCATTTTGGAAGATTGACGCATAATTATTCGTCAAATAGCCCATGAGGTCAAGATTAGTACCGGGTCTGTGAAAACTATCATTCATGACCATTTGCATATGCAAAAGGTGTCTGCCAGATGGATTCCCAGGTTGCTCACACCTTTCCAGAAGCAAGAACGCGTCGAATGCTCGAGGATGAATTTGGAGATGTGCCAAAAAGATGAGTCAAAATTTTTCAGCAGACTGATTACACAGGATGAAACCTGGGTCCATCACTATGATCCAGAGACCAAAGCCCAGTCAATGCAGTGGAAGTACGGTGACTCACCTCCTCCAAAGAAGGCAAGGGTGCAGCCCTCCGCTGGCAAGGTCGTGCTCACAGTCTTCTGGGACCAGGACTGAGTAGTGATGACAGATTTCCTGGCAAAGGGTACCACAATTACAGGAGCCTATTATGCTTCACTTTTGAAGAAATTAAGAGAAGCTATCAAAATCAAGAGGCGGGGCAAGATCAGCAAAGGCCTCCTCTTCCTGCAGGACAACGCTCCGGTCCACAACTTGCGTGTCGCCAGATCAGAAGCACAGGCTTGTGGCTATGAACTCCTCTCCCATCCCCGCTACTCTTCTGACCTTGCACCCTCTGAGTTTCACCTCTTCCCAGCCATGAAGTTGTTTTTGAAAGGAAAGCGTTTTCCAGATGATGCAGCCTTCGTTTCTGAAGTCACGTCGTGGTTGGAGGACCAAACTGGGGTCTTCTACAAAAACGGTCTCCAGAGTTGCATCAAACGATGGGAGAAATGCGTAACTCTGGGTGTTTCCTATGTAAAAAAAAGACTAATAACTGTGCCAAGTTTCGTTGCTCTACTGCTATGGGAAGTGGGTCAGGGGCATTACTTATTGAACGCCCCTCGTATGTATATATAAATACATCTCTGTCTCTCTCTTCCCTTGTGTATGTGTGTGTGAGTGTGAGTGTGAGTGTGTCTGTGTGTGTGTCTGTATATATATATATATATGTATACACACACATATATATATATTTACATATACATATATTATTCATATACATATATACATATACACATATATACATATATATACATATACATATAACGAGGAGACCATCTGGTAGAGATTTTGACACAAAAACCTCGTGGTGAATCATGCAATGTACAGTTTTAACTTGTGAATTTTCTTTTTTTTTTCTGTAATACATGAACAAAAACCCTTTTTTCGACCTTGCATGGATGAAGCGCTAATACAAGTTTTCCACTGCATCCCTCTAAAAACGACATTTTGGTTTACCAGGTTAAAGACATCTTCTCTTGTCGTTCTCTCCTTCAACTCAAAACAAAATAAAAACTGACTTGTGATTTTACCACCACTGATTATTCGCAGAAATGAAATTAGTTGAGCTTTGCAGCTGATGTCTGTACTTTCTTTGAAATTCATTTTTTGCTAAAGTGAAATGTTTGTGGAGCTGATCATCAATGTCTCGCGAAATGTCTTGAATTTTACGAAAGATTGTGTGGACAGACAGAGAAATGGTCTTAATTTGTTTGACGGCTTCATCGCTAACCTTTGTACCAACGGCGATCTCCAAGGCTGGTAAAATATTGTTTTCAGTATCAGAATGTGTTTTTTTTTTCTTCTTCTTTGCCCAAAGCTGGGCAATTTTATAACTAGCGATTTGAACTTTCTCAGGAATTGGGAGAAATTTATTCAGCCTTTTTCATTGAATTTAAAAATTATTTTTTAGCATGTCAAAGTGTTCTTTTAGCTTGTCCTTATGTTGCGGTTGACGTTAGATGACGTTGAAGTTTTCTGGGAACTGCCACTTCATTTGAGAGTGTTGCTAAGGAACCGAGTTGTCTTTTTCTGATAATATAAAACCATATTGGATGTAATTTTCACTATATTTTCGTTTTGATGAGATGAACCTTTTATTCTGTTATTTGTCTTTTTTGCTATGACTCTCTCTCTCTCTCTCTCTCTCTCTCTCTCTCTCTCTCTCATTATTCTGAGGTCTCAATAAAACTTTTCCCCATGCTTATATCTAAAAGTAAAAATCGATTAAAATTAGCATAAAATAATATAAATTATAATTGAATAAATAAAACTACTAGGACTACTAAACGATTTACGTACAGAAAATACCGGTTTAAATGCAAAACTGTTGTTCATAGTGTAATGTAATTAATTTGTATTTACCATATTTTGCGATTTACATAATTGATTTATATTTACGCTCGAACTTTGCGAATGTTCTTGGATCGTTGTTTCCCGAAAAACCCGAAAATATTTTTCGCGGTAGTCTAGGAATCTATCGCGGCACATCGCTGTGCTGCAGCACACAGTTTGGCAGACACTGGTATAACATACTGATGGCGCACACCGGTCCATTCATCTCTTTTCCACATGTCCCGAAGAAGGAGTCATAGCCTCGAAATATAAGAATATATGATAAAACTGCAGTTTTGTTTTGTTTTGATTCCTTTCTTGTAGTGTACGTTATATCTTGTCGCATTGCTCCTTATCCAACTTCTCTCTTTGATGTAATATCGCTCTGCTTCACTAAAACTCCTCCAAATTCTTTGGTGGGGAGCATACTTCCATTTGATAGACGATCTGATGGAACAAGGAATAAAACAAATCCACAAAAAATGCTGACCCCGTGAAAATTACAAATTTATCGGGAAAAATGAAGTAAATATTAGATTTCTTTATTAGTAAAGGAATTCAAATTTCCTCTTACATCAGTGTCAAATATGACTGAATTCAAAATGGACATATGACACTTTAATCGACGCCTCAGATTTTACTCCGTATAGGGAAGAGCTGAACATGGATATTATATCGATACGTTAGCGATTTTCCTCAGTGCTATTTATAAATACAAACGAAACTTCCGTAAAAAGTTAAGAAGCTCTGAAAACATTGAAAATGATAAGTCAATTATTTTAAGGAAACTGACAAAGGTTGTAAGCATTATTATAATTATTCAAGATAAAGTATTTACGAAGATAAAGCATCGACAAATTTAAGGGAGGAGAATTACTACAGGGAAGATATAAAAACTATAGATAAAATAATTATAAACAAAATCGAATCGTCAATGAACTAATATTCTGACTTTTGCTGATAAAGAAATTGATTACATATACAAGCTGAAAGACAGGGAAAGTAATTTGTGTGACTTACTAAGGGTCCATAAAAACTCGGTTATTCTGAAAGCTGCCAATGAACAAAATTACCAATAAATAATTATATTAAGACCAGCTGATCTCAAACACAAACCAATATTTACTGAACTACAATTTAACAAACACAGTCTGAGTCACTTTATAGATATGCTACTTAGACCTCTATGATAAAAATTTCGGGTTATGTACATGATGGAATTGATTCCTTAAATATATTCCTTCAATTATTACAGAGGGCAGCATTTTAACATGCTGTGTCTTGTCCGGGTATCACATTAATGAACTGGAACGGAAGACTTACTAGGTAGAAAACATTGAGACATAGTTTATGAACGTTTCAAAACAGATATATTCTTCAAAGCGTTAGGCTTTATATTGAAAGAAAACAGCTTTGACTGATGTAAAACATCAGTTCAATTTATCGATAAACGGGACAACCACGGGCACAAAATCTGTTCCGTTGTTTGTTAACCGTGTGGGTGGATGCCTGATGAAAAGTAAAGAGTTCCTGAAGTATGAAATAAATTTTAAAAAAGACACACTCTTTCAGACATTGTTTTATATCTACATATATATATATATGTGGTGTGTGTGTGTGTGTGTGTGTGTGTGTGTGTGTGTGTGTGTGTGTGTATGTATGTATGTATGTATGTATGTATGTATGTATGTATGTATGTATGTATGTGTGTGTGTGTGTGTTATGTCGCACGTTCGGATGCCTTCTACTCAACTCGACTCCTCTATTCTGACTGCTACTCTTGACGTCTAGGCTTCTCCCTCTATATCTACTTATTGGGCTAGCCTACTTCATCGTCTGGGGGTCTCCACACAACAGTATGTATGTATATTATATATATATGTGTGTGTGTGTGTCTGTGTGACCCTTAGGGGTTAGCCATATTGAAATGGCAAAAATACGTCACGTTGTGTTACCGCTACTGTATATAACTCACATTGATATTTATCATTGTTTGATTTCACTTTTTCAATATCAGCGACAGTGGACGCTGGAAAAAGTATAAGTATTTGTGAAGGAAATCTAATTCTCGGCGACAACTATGATTGTCACACGCTGACGAGAGGTCAATACCTCGAAACTCGAGTCCGTGTGTATCATAAGTTGAAGACGGGAAGGATGACTTCCCTTTGCAAATACTGACAGGACACAGAAAGAGTGTCTATGGCCAGCTGGAGGAGTGTGTCCTCCTGGGGCTAAAAACTACAGTAGCATCCACCCTTAGGGGTTAGCCATATTGAAATGGCAAAAATACGTCACGTTATATATTATATATTATATATATATATTATATATATATATATATACTTACTTAAGTAAATCACCAGGTGAAAGGTGAAATATAAATACTTCATAACCTCCTAAATGCCCTTCTTTTGTCCATTAGATTCACTACAGAAGCTTGTAATAAAAACATTGCGCTCTTAGATATCCTACAAAATTTTATTCACCGCACAATATGCAAAACATTCTCTACTACGTGACAAAACCAATATATGTGATAGTGTCTGCTCTACAACTATGGTCAATTCGATTGAATGAACTGAATGGTTTTCTAAAACTACAAAACTTCCCTAGAAATTAATAGAAAAGCAAAAAAGTAAATGGACATCTTAGGAGTCAACTAAAGAAATGGATAAAATTCACATTAGCCAATAATTCCAAAACTTCCGTTGAAACGTGAAAAGCTAGCAAGTGTAAGCCATGCACTATAAACTCCACATATTTTGAAGCTAGTTCTGAGACAAAATTCTTACAAAATAACCGCACAATACAAAGGATTTAATGCTTAGCATAAAATGTCCCAATTGTAAAGAAAGCTACATTGGTCAGACCAGAAATTTCTATGAACGAGCCAGAAGACAGAAAATTCTACTTGTTGAGCATATAGAAATGTGTGAGCACAGAACATTAAGAATATTTCCATTTCAATTAAAATTCAAGAAAGATACATAATATTACAAAAAATGTAAACAACACATTATTTATAAATTTTCTCTCAAATACACGCTCGGCTTAAAGAGACAAAAGATAACGTTGCTTATCTATAATTCATAAACGTTAGTTAGTGACATTTTGAAAAATCTGCAACAGTTTATTATTAAGAATCATCTAGCCATCTAGCGGATGCTCTGGGATACATTATTCATAATGTTTCTGGAATCTCCGAGTGTTCGGATCTTTTAAAACCCGATTCCCTCGTTCATTTGACCCAGTCGAGTCTGATTGAATCTCAGCTTGCCACTGATCTGACCCTTTTATCCAAAGTCTCCCACCTTTGGCCCTCTCTGAAGCTTTAGTGATGGAATTTACAGCCCTCTGCTTTGATGCACCAGTAACGCCAAGACCAGTCAAAGCTTTACAGTAGATTCAACGGGCCGTGTTCTAATTTAAGTTACAATATTTTGATACTGTTCTTAGTGACAATGTTTCTGTTTTATTTATAAACAGCGCTCCATTTTTGAAAGTAACCCTTAATAAAGTATTCAATAAACGCACACTTCTGTTCCATAAGAACGATTATTTATACATACGCACACATATCCGTCAATTATCTGTCTGTATACCTCTTTCAATCTCTCTCTTTCTCTCTCTCTCTCCCATATCTATCTTTCTGTCTGTCTATACATACATGCATACATACATGCACACACACACACACACACACACACACACACACATATATATATATATATATATTATATATATATATATATATATCACGTGATCACGTGACCGACCAGACCATTGTTCGCATTGTTTTAGCCTTCGAATGACGCCACCCCGCTGGCTAAGCGAGCAGGTCAACAGAAGAAAGAGTGAGAGAAAGAGTGGTGTGAAAGAGTACAGCAGGGATCACCACCCCCTGCCGGAGCCTCGTGGAGCTTTTAGGTGTTTTCGCTCAATAAACACTCACAATGCCCGGTCTGGGAATCGAAACCGCGATCCTGCGACCGCGAGTCCGCTACCCTAACTACTAGGCTATTGCGCCTCCACATATATATATATATATATATATTATATATATATATAATATATATATTGGTAAAAACGGTAAGATAACAAAAGACCTCAATATCATATTGTATATATATATATATATATATATATATATATTATATATATATATATATATATATATATGTTAATAAAATAGAAAATATGCATATATAAACATATATGTACGTACCTACCTCTACATGTACATATACACGCATATATGTGTACAGGACACCAAAAAGACGTCGAACACATAGAGAGACGAAAAACATAGACACAAACCAAGGAACAGGACAAGCAAAAAAGGGATACAGGACGATAAGCACAACGAAAAATCCCCTTCTTCAGTCGCTAAGGTTTCATCTACTCTACGTTTCGAAGGATAAAAGCGAGACGTATCTTTGATGAAACTTCCTTCCTGCGAAAAGCAAATCAATTAAAATTCTGAGATCTTTTCGCAGAGGGGTAAAAAATGGTAAAAAAAAAGCAAGACGGTAACGACAGTACAAACATATAAACAGTAAAAAAATATATATATAAACAGGAAAAATAAATATAAACAGTGAGAGACAGGACAAGGAGAACAA
>NC_042997.1:133130454-133148582 GCF_006345805.1 Octopus sinensis | reverse complement strand
TTATAATTTACATACTTATTTTATGCAAATTTTAATCGATTTTTAGTTTTAGATTTAAACATGGACAAAGTTTTTTGAGACCTCAGAATAATGAGAAAGAGAGTCATAGCAAACAAGACGAAAAACAGAGTAAAAAGTCCACCTCATCAAAACGAAAATATAGTGAAAATTACATTCAATATGGTTTTATATTATCGGAAAAATACAACTCGGTTCCTTTTGATATGATTTGTTTAACAACACTCTCAAATGAAGCGATGGTTCCCAGTAAACTTCAACGTCATCTAATAACAAATCATACGTAACATAAGGACAAACTAAAAAAACACTTTGAGATGTAACAAATACTTTTAAAATTCAACGAAAAAGGCTGAAGAAATTTTACTCACTTCCCGAGAAAGCTCAAATCGCTAGTTACAAGTTTGCCTAGCTTTTGGCAAAGAAGAAAGAAAAAACACATTCTGATGCCGGAAACATTATTAGCCTTGGAGATCGCCGTTGGCACAATGTTTAGTGATGAAGCCGTTAAACAAATTAAGGCCATTCCTTTGTCTGCCCACGCGATCTCTTGTAAAATCCAAGGCATTTCGCGAGACATTAATGATCAGCTCCGCGAACATTTCACTGAAGCAAGAGATGAACTCAAAAAATTGTGGGCCTACGAATCGATGGAAGTACAGACATCAGCAGCAAAGCTCAATTAATTTCATTTCTGCGAATCAACAGAGGTGAGATAGATTCCTTCAAGGTGGCCGCCCCCCAAAATGGCCACTGTCTAATGATGAAACACGTAAAAAGGCTAAACATATGTGTGTGTTGTATGTATATATATATATATAATATATCTTATATATATATATATATATATATATATATATAGAGAGAGAGAGAGATAGAGAGAATAGATAGATAGATAGATAGATAATAGATAGATAGATAGAAGATAGATAGATAGATAGAAGATGTAGATATATATAGAATATACATACATACATACATACACACACACATATATAGAGAGAGAGAAAGAGAGAGAAATACAGATGTATAAATTCAGATATGTGTGTGTGTGTGTGCGTATGTTGTGTATGTATATATATATATATATAGCTGCAAAACTATATATAACTTCTTTCATTGCTGCCATTTATTGTTCTGTATGAAACACAACGTAAAGCCCTCGCCGTTTTGTAACTTTTCCTTGTAGTAATGTCTCTCATTTCATCGCCCCTGTGGCAATAAAAGAGAGCGGTATTTATTATCAACATCATTGTCATAGCTATCGTCATCCTTTATGTAAAAATCAACACATATTCTGTACGGAATCACCTGCTACGAAGTAGCTATTCGCAATCTTCATAGTTTCTATCAGCTGAAAAATTTCGTTTCATTTGATGTTGCTATAAATATATAATATAATGTAGATACGAAAATCGATATTTACAAAGAGCCTGGAAATAAAGCAGTGTAACTCTAACTTAAAAGGAAATTGATATATTATAAATTGAATGACCAAAGTAAATAACGAAAAATATTAAAGGAAAAGAAACGACATAAACAAATATATCGTATATACCTTTTGCACACTATATTTGAGAACAAGTTGAAAGATATTAATGCTAATATGAGATTGTATATGGATGTGTAAATGCGCAACGATATGCGCACATATGTAAGTATATGCATGGTACAAGCATGTCTGTGTGGTTATAATGTTCGCTTTGAAACACTGTGATTCCAGGTTCAGTTCTTATGTTCTGTACATTTAACAAATGATTTCTTTTATTCTTTTATTTGTTTCAGTTGTTTGACTGTGGCCATACTGGAGCACCGCCTTTAGTCGAACAATAGACCCCAGAACTTATTCTTTGTAAGCATAGTGCTTATTCTATCGGTCTCTTTTGCAGAACCGCTAAGTTACGGGGACATAAACACACCAGCATCAGTTTGTCAAGCGATACTGGGGGACAAACACAAACATATACGCACACATACATATCTATATATATATATATATATATATATATACATATATACGACTGGCTTCTTTCAGTTTCCATCTACCAAATCCACTCACAAGGCTTTGGTCGGCCCGAGGTTATATTAGAAGACGCTTGACCAAGGTGCCACGCAGTGGAACTGAACCCATGACCATGGGGTTCGTAAGCAAGCTACTTACCACACATCCACTCCTACGCTTATGATAGCTTTGTGTTAACGAATGAGTACGTGTGACTAAAATCTGGTATGCAGTAAGCTTCTAGAAGAGCGAAATGAAATTGGAGTCATTGAATGATGGCGTCTGAGATTGTTTTTAATATGAGATTGCGTGAGGGAAACACTTATGTGTGACGTTTAAGGTGTAAAGTGTATATGCATGAAATGCAAATGCTGGAGGTGGTTCGATATACAAGCATGCATACATATACACACATACATACACATACTTACACACACACATACATACACACATACATACATATATACATACACATACATACACAAATACATACATACATACACACACATGGTGGCTGGCCCCTCGTTATCAAGTATGGCCATTGCACGAAGCTTAATCAATGTTGTTATCGTGCAATGCCTGTGCAAGAAGATTTTTTTTAAAGTGAGGAAAGGCTGTGCACTGAGTCAATCCCACTCAGTAAGCAACAGCAGCCATAATCCGAAAAGAAGAACAAGTCAACATCATCGGTAACCACTGAGCCGCAGGTTTTATGTCGGAGTTATCCCAGTTACCTGAGTTAGCTTCTCCTAGAAGGATGCCCTAACAAAAGCTAGGAGTCCTTCACTTCCAATGGTTTAACCGCGCGATCGGGTATTCAGTCCGATTATTTCTATGTCCCCACGCATGATACAGCCTTAAGACATTTATTGGATGGCCGTTGACTCTCAAGAGTTCCTCCGCCCTTTGACGGGTTTTGTTTTTCACCCCGCAGGGTGTCCAATAAACACCCTCCTCACCAAGCAAGCTTGGTGGGGTTGCCTGTTTAGTCGCCGACGACCCGACTATGCAACAAGTTGTACTGGGTTACATGTTACCAGTAGCACTCAAAAGTGTGTATATGTATGTATTTTTATATGTGTATGTATGTGTGTATATGTATGTGTGTGCACGTATGTATGTGTGTATGTGTATGTATGTGTGTGTGTATGTATTTGTTTGTATGTATGTGTGTGTATGTATTATGTGTGGATATGTACGTAATATACAATGAATATAATATAATATAAGATGACAAAGATTATTGAAAAAAACAAAACAGCTAAAAGTTTGTTTCGATTTATATACATTATTTGATTGATGATCATTTTATATCCATTTATATTAGTCTCTTCAGGGCTTTAGTTAAAAAAAACTAGACGAAATTCCGTATGAAAGGACGGCGAGATTGCAAAACATTCATTCAAATACCTATGTTTAGGAGTGTGAGAATTAACTTTTCAACTATATAGCAAATACAATTAAAGAAACAACAAAATGATAACGGACAAAATAATTAAGGAAATAGAATCTACAACTATCGAAATATATTTCTATATATCTCAAGTAATATTAATCCAAATTCGTTTTGGTCGAAAACAATCTTTGGCTATTTTAATAACATGCAACAATAATATATATGTATATAAATGAATTATGTATCAGAGTCTTACTTAATCTAGAGACGGTAATAAAGCGTGTAAATAAATATTCATTCTCTAACTGTTCCTATACATGTTCGAAAAAAACCTACTTCTAGTATTATAACTAATGATTTATTTATATGCAATGCTTTTCATTTATTTTTAATTACACAAAGAAAAATTATATAAATTATATAAATTGTAATATAGTATTATATTAATAAAATAATAATATATAAGAAATCTCTTTTATTTAAAGTTATTGACATCATTCAACTATGGTAGTAGTTAAATAATATTCTTAATGCCACAATTTACTCACACGCAGCATCTTTCAGAGCTTGTCACTAACTCAGTTCTTAACCAAATTGAAAACTGTTAACATTTTTGAAGAGGACTGTTCCCTAGCTACATTTTGGCATTATAAATCGGGATTTGATCCCGTAGAAAAAATTATATATGAAAATTTGTTGCAATGTTTTAGGGGAGTAAGTAACACCACCAATCAAGTTTTAAAAGCAATTATATATTTATCTTTATATATATTTATCTTTATTTTAAAAGCAAAATATATTTATCTTAGCTTTAATGGCAGAAGAAAACATGAAGGATTTCCTAGTTTTGTTCCATTGCAACAAGAATTTGTATTAAAAAAGTTGTGAGGTAAAATATCATGAAAAAAATATAAGGCAAAAAATTGGATTTAAGTATAATTATCTTTCTTATTTTAAAATTTAAGTATAATTATCTTTCTTATTTTAAAATCAAATCATATTTTAATTAAGCTTAAATGAAAGAGTTCAATTCGAGGAATTTCATGGTATCAATCTCATGCAATGAAATTTGAATAGAAAAAAGTTATGAGTGTTTGTTTCCCGAATTTGAGCGTTATAATGTAGTTCTATACTTTTTATGAATATAATTCTACAAGGGGAGTTTTAATATATGTCGCTGACGTCATTGAGGTAAGAAAAATATTATCAAACGACGAATTGACATATTTGAAACATTATTAATTAGCATAATAGCATGGCCTGGAAAAAAACATGGATTACATGGGAAATGCGAGCAAGAGAAATAATATTCTTAAGATTATAAACCTGGAAATTTATAAGACAAGTTATTGCACTTCGAAAAGTTCAGGACAACTCATTACATCTGGTAAAGTACAGAACAAGACAATTTTTATTTAAAATATTGCAGTTAAGGATAGAATTTGAATATTAAAAATTATTTGATTTTAATTTACAAAGTAACATTATAATTAAAACGGCACCATCATTTTCTTAAAATATTAATACACTAGAATATTTAAATATGAGAGCCAGAACTACAAATATAGCTAAAGTTTTATGCAAAGTAGAATAGTATATATGGTAAGAAAATTCATTATACAAAAAATAGGCATTGAGCAAGACTAAAAATTAGAAGACTTTGCAGTAACTTTACTGTGAATTTGTTGCAATAGGTAGATTTTACTGTATTATATAACTAATTTTTGTATTGTTCTATTTATTGAACTAATTATATACTAATATCAATTTTTTTATGTGGAGGCACATGGCCTAGTAGTTACAGCAGCGGACTAGCGGTCGTAGAGATTGCGGGTCCGAATCTCAGACCGGGCGATGTGTGTATTTATGAGCGAAACACCCAAGCTCCATGCGGCTCCGGCAGAAGGTAATGACGAACTTCTGCTGACTCTTTCGCCACAACTTTCTCTCACTCTTTCCTCTTGCAGCTCACCTGTGACGGACCGGCGTCCCGTCCAGGCGGGGAACATATGCACCAAGGAAACCAGGAAACCGGCCCTTATGAGCCAGGCATGGCTCGAGAAGGGACAAACAGTTATTTATTTTATAACCTATTTTCAAATTTCTAATTATTAGTTAATAATTAAAAAACGAATTTTCTTAAAGTGCAAAAAATATTTTGAGTGATTAAAATTTTTAATAGAAGTAACAAATAAGAGTAATAACTTGTAATAAAACTTTTAGTTTTAATAAAGGGTAATATTTTCTACATCTGAATATTTTATTTGAAATTTTATCCTTAGCTGCAATATTTTAAGTAAAAATTTTCTTGTTCTGTACTTTACTAGATGTAATAACTTGTCCTGAACTTTTCCAGGTTTATAATCTTAAGAATATTATTTCTCTTGCTTGCATTTTTCCATATTATAAAGATTGTTTAGAGTTACTAGCAAAAAAAAAAAAATGTTCTTTATTTACGTAGTGTATCGGAGGGAGAATTCTGTAAAAATATGAAGAGAAACTTAAAGCTACGATAACTACAACCTATATTACCCCATAGGGCTAAACTATAACAATGGATATCAAAATATTACAGAGCTTTCCAGACGTAACCAAATTTGAAGTGACTTAAATAAGGATTATTCGCAGTAACTAACAAGTAAATGTCCTTATTTACGTATATTATGGACGGGAGAACTCAGTAAATAAAATAAAGTAAGATAAACAAAAACATAAGTATTGAGAACCGATCTACGATAAATATTTTCAATATTGTTTTTTAGATAAAGGACTATAAACATTATATATCCAAATTTTATTAATTCTTTCAGAACTAACAAAATTAGATTGTTGCAATATGAATACAAGCTACAAACTATACAATACTATAAGATTTATTATTGTGGTTATTATGTTTAGTTAGGAAGTCAAATAAAACCATTAATTATTATCATTCTTATTTTTATTATTATCATCAATTAATTAATCAATTAAATGAATATATTTCTAAATATAATTATTTAGTATAATGGAGATATTATATTTGTGATTTATAATTAATATTAAATTAGTAATATAATAATGTATTTTACAGTAAATACAAATATTTGCATTAGAAAGATTCAAAATATTTTGTATTAATCCACTAAAAAATAAATTTTCCAAATTCTAGATTCTTATATACATTAAGATGACAAACATTAAAGATATATATACATATACATACACACACACACACACATATATACTCAATTACATACATATACACATACATACACGCACATATATAAATATAATATATATACACTCATACACATGCATACATATACACATACATAACTATGCATACAAATATATACACTCATACATATATATATATAGACATTCATACATATATACATATATATACATAGACATATATTCACATATTCATATATATATATATATATATATATATATACATACATATATATATATACTCTATACTCTCTTTTACTATTTTACTTGTTTCAGTCATGACTGTAGCCGTGCTGGAGCACCGCCTTTAGTCGAGCAAGTCGACCCCAGGACATATTCTTTGTAAGCCTAGTACTTATTCTATCGGTTTCTTTTGCCAACCGCTAAGTTACGGGGATGTAAACAATCCACCATCGGTTGTCAAGCGATGTTGGGGGACAAACATAGACTCACAAATATATACACACATATACATATATATATATATATATATAATATATATATATATTATATCATACATATATACGACGGGCTTCTTTGAGTTTCCGTCTACAAATCCACTCACAAGGCTTTGGCCGGCCCGAAGCTATAGTAGAAGACATTACCCAAGGTGCCACACAGTGGACTGAAACCGCAACCATGTGGTTCCTAAGCAAGATACTTACCACACAACCACTCCTATATTATATTATATATATATATATAAGATATAATATATATATATATATATATATACATACACATATATATATATATACATACACATATATATATACATACACACACATATATATATACATACACACACCATATATAATATATATATATATATACACACACACATATATATATATTATATATACATATACATACACACACATATATATATGTATATATACATACACACACACACACACACATATATATATATATATATATATATATAGGTAAACAGTAAAATTAAATACAGACATGGACAAGAACATGAAACACACAGAGACGACACAAGAACCAAGGACGGGACATTCGAAGCCTCAGTCATCAGTCAAGAACCAGATCATCTTAGCATTTCGGCTGATTAATCTTGAGCGGCCACCTTCTAAGGTGTTTTCATTCCAATGGCTGCCATTGGAACAGGCGGCGGTGGCAGCAACACAGGAGCTGGAACCCGCACAGCCAGTGACCTGCCTGTCTTTATCAAACAGCCGGATGATGTCTATATGCTGAGGTACAAGCCGGCGCTGGTCAGCTGTCATGTGAAGGGTGCCACTGACGTACAATTCAAGTGTAGTGAACAGGGAGTGCCTTTACACAGCATGTCCAAAGTGGAGGTGACGGACCCGAAAAGCGGAGACAAGTACTTGATCACCAGTATTGAAATAACCTGTGAAGAGGTGTAGGCCTATTTTGGCAAAGATGATTACTCATGTAACTTCCATGCCTGGAACAGGAAGTCAAACACAGCATCAGAGAGAGCAGTAGTCAACAAGGAAGGTATTATCCAGAAGTCCTATAAAAAGAAAAAGTTTTGAATCTTTCTAGTGCAAATACTTGTATTTACTGTAAAATACTTCATTATAGTAGTAATTTAATATTAATTATAAATCACAAATAAGATATCTCCATTATACTAAATAATTATGTTTCGAAATACATTCATTTAATTTATTATTAAATTGATGATAATAAAAATAAGAATGATACTAACTAAATTTAATAACCACAATAATAATTCTTATAGTATTGTATATTTTATAGCTTGTATTCTTATTGCAACAATCTAATTTTGTTAGTTCTCTGCGATCTGAGATTCTACCACCCAAAGATCAAATCCAGTGACATCTCTCCAGTCCCTCCATGTGACACTATGGATTTTCATAACATAGACTGGGATGCGATCAATTATGATCCTTCACAAGTTGATTGGGCCTTCACGCTAGCACACCCCCTCCAACATCAATTCATCATGGCAGACATTTGTATATGTGACATATATATGCACAAAACATACTCCATTAAGATCAGTATTCAAATCTAAGCGCAGAATCCCAAGAAATAGAAGAGCAATTATCAGAAAAATAAAAAGAATTAACAAGAAAATCAACCAACTTAAACACTGTCAGCAGCAACGCACTCATTCGGCTGTCATTGTATCACTCGACTCGAAAAGAGCATGATGATCATCATTAACAGTCATCATTAACAATTTAAATTTTGCTGACTCTTTACTTCAGACTGAGGTAGCTTCGAAGGAAGAGCCATTATCTCATTTAAAATTTAATATTTTTCTATTTTTTTCTTGCAGTTTTATTTCCTTATATAAAAAGTCATAGTCACAACCATCATCTCAATTGAAATTTATAATTATTTTCAAGCTTTATTTACACGGGCATATGGCGTAGTGGTTAAGAGCGCAGGCTACTAACCCCAAGATTCCGAGTTCGATTCCAAGCAGTGACCTGAACAATAATAATAACATCGAAAAATACCTTAGGAATGAGAACCCATGTTCGAAATTTCCCCCAAGACACCTGAAGAAAGCTGGAGGGTATATCAGCCGAAACTTTGTGTTAACAACAAACAAGATGAGGACAAATATCCGTTGAATGTAAATAATGTAAGTAATGCACATAATTTCTCATCTCTTAAATATAGAACTGTATTTTCAAGCTGTTTTCCTTCTGAGTTCTTCCCCCACCAAAGTTTTGCTTTCCTATATAAATTGAATTATCGTTGCTTTGTACACCTGACAAAATGCATAAATATTGAAACTTTTGTTTCAACAATAAAGTATTCCTTTGTAGTTTCTGGTTGTATACGAAAATTTTCTGTGGCCAGCTCTTAAAACTGCTTCAATTATATATAAACATTAAGGCGGCGAGCTGGCAAAATCGTTACCACGCCAGGCAAAATGCTTAGCGGCATTTCGTCCGTTTGAACGCTCTGTGTTCAAATTTCGCTGAAGTCAACCTTGTCTTTCATCCTTTCGTGGTTGATAAAATAAGTAATAGTTAAGCACTGAAGTCGAAATTGCTGGCCTTCTGCGAAAATCTTAAATCAATATATATAAACATTAAAGGCCTTGCATTCTTAGTTCAAATTTCGTGGAGGTCGATTTTGCATTTCATTTTATCGGGATCGATGAAATAAGTACCAGTTGAGCACAGGGTCGATGTAATCGATTATCCTCCTCCCCAAAATTTCAGGCCTTAAGCTTACAATTGAAAGAATTATAAATATTAAAGCTGACAGGATGTTTAGCCCGTCTGACAAAAGACTTTACAATCTTTCTTCCGACTCCTTACTTTCTGCGTTCAAACTCCGCCGCGGTTGACTTTATCTTTCATCCTTTCCTGGTCGATAAAATAAAGTACCAGTAACGCACTGGAGTCGATGTAATCGAGTTTCCTCTTCACTCAACGTTGTTGATATTGTGCTAAACTTACGTCAATAATTAAAATGGAATAACGCATGTGCCATTATCTTCTCAGTGCATCACTGTCTTAAGTGTGTGCCCGTGTTTATTTGAATTGCATTGTTTCTATCAAGCCGCCCACTATTGTCATAGCTACAGACAAAAGCAATTACTGATTGAGTGTTGCTATGTAAACCACAGCAACGAAAGTCTGGAATCATTTATACTTTCGTAAGATACAAGACAGAAAGACTTACAAATCAAACAGTTTAAGTAACCAAGGCTTTTAATTTTAGACGGTATCCATCTTAGTGGTAACTTTCAAAGACCATACTATTGCGGTCGGTTTTGATATCCAGCGCTTCATTTGACATTTTGTTGAGCCAAAAGATGCTGAGGTTTTTCTGAAGCTATCCAATGTTTGACAATGAAGCTATCCAGTTACTCATATTCATGCCTCATTTCACTATTTACCTGTATTCGATGCCACACCTTATACATATGACGGACGTCTTTCAGTTTCCGTCAACCAAATCCACTCGAGCCTATAGTAGATGGCACTTGCCCAAGGTACAACGCAGTGGGACTGAACTAGGGACCATGTGATTGGGAAGCTTCTTACCACACAGCCATGCCTATATTATGTATATATATCTTAAAGATCACACCATCTAAGCCGAAGGTCTTCCAGTAGACAATTTTTTTTGTTTAAGTGAATAACCTGGTAGCTCTACTTAAAAGAGAGTTCAGGTAAAGGAGAAAATTGATAGGCTGAACAATTATACAAAGCAGATAGGCCTTAAACATCAATATCTCGGAAACACATGTCACAGAACACCAATCCAGAATATACCCTATTAACACAAAGCCACTAGACAGTGTGGAAGATGTGACATGTCTAACAAGTCTTATCAGCAAAGTAGACGAAACCCAAAAAGGACATCCAAATAAGGCGTACTAATATGTATAATTTATTTATTTATGTGAGTGCCATTGTGACTCTGTTTCTTCTCCCACCCCCATCGCTAGACAGTCGATGTTGGTGTGTGTACGTCCCCATAACTTAGTGGTTTGGCAAAAGAGCTTACAATGAATAAGTCCTGGGATCGATTTCTTTGATTCAAAGGCGGTGATTCAGCATGGTTGCAGTCAAATGATTGAAACAAGTAAAACAGTAAAAGAGCATATATATATGCTGAGACTCCCCTCGGTCATGACTGAAAGTTACCCTCCCAGGCACAAGTCCGGGCAAGGTTGTTTATGGAATAACAGCAGTGACCCATGCATACCAGCCTCCCCTCTCCACGCTACCGGTGTTATCCAAGGGAAAAGCAAAGGCCGATACAGCTTAGCACCTGTGACGTCGCAACTCATTTCTACAGCTGAGTGAACTGGAGCAACGTGAAATAAAGTGTCTTACTCAAGAACACAACAAGGAGCCCGGTCCAGGATTCGAACGTACAACCTCACGATCGTAAGCTCGACGCTCTAACAACTGAGCCAAGCGCCTTCACATAGATACATACATACATACATGAGGAATTACAACCGTGTTTCGTGGTATGCTACCACAACAGCTCCTTTATAGGATCCAGTTAGCTCAAGACATCATCAGGAGGAACCACGTCCGGTTTCGGCCCCTACTCCTCTACCGTTTTGACGTGCCCCCCCCCCTTCGGAGGTGTCTTCAGCTCTGGTGTTGGGTGCATGATACACACACACACACACACACACACACACACACCACACACATATATATATATATATATTTGGGTGCACATATATATATATATATTTGGGTGCACCAATTAATGATGAGGAAAGATTCATAATTTCTCCTGCCTCAACAGTCCGTGATTGTATTAGAATGCATTCTACAAAGTTGTTTTTAAAAGGCAACACTAAAAGACATGTTGCTATTACAGTTGTTCTGTGTTTATATGTCATCACTGGAAGTTTTATTTTTGTTTATTTTTTCTTGTTATTTTTGAAATCGCTGTTGTGTTTGGAAACAAAAAAAGTGCCTTCAGATGCCTTTCTTGTTCACAAACAGAACATCTAAGCTTTCTGCCCTCTACCACAAATTGCATCTTATTTTCTTCCGTTCTTTTAGAAAGAAAACAAAACCTGAGATTGTTTTCACGTTCCTAGAAATTGAAAGTAAAATATTTATCCAAAATTTGAAGAACTCCGCTTGGAACGTCTACTTGAGCAGCTGCAGTTGCTGTTGGTGGCGTTAATGATGATGATGATGATGATGATATTAATGATGGTGCTGATGATGATAAGGAGGGGGAGAAGGATGATAAAATGATGATAATGATAATAAAAATAATAGTATAGAAATAAATATCCCGAAGACATTAAAAATTACAGTATTATTTTAAGCAATTTTTTTTTATATTTTGTTAAAACTGATTTATTACAAATCAATGCAGAACTTTAAAGAAGAAATCATATTTCTAATTATCTATAAATAATTGGAATTCTATTTCTTTTTCTTATTTTCTTATTTATTTTTTAAATCTTGTTCTCAATATGACAACATGTTTGCTATTTTGACATCGATTTCATAATTTTGTATTTTTCATTTCCATTAGTGAGTCGGCCTATTCAAGAATTAATCAAAACACGAAGAAGACTGATAATATAAAATGTTTTGCAGTTAGTGTGAAATCAATCGCCATTTTGAAGGCAGCATTGTGTGGAAAGAGAGCTGGAGAGACGGAGAGAAAGAGAGAGAGAAAAAAAAAAAGAAAGTGAGAGAGACAGAGAGAGAGTCGGTGCTAAAGAGAGGGTAAGAGTTATAGAGAATGTTAGGATGTTTAAAATGAAAGAAGCAAGAAAAGAAACTCTAATAATAAAATGAAGGGAAACAAAATGAACGAAATGAGAAAGAAGATGGAGAAAGAAAGAGCAATAACTATATAAGGAGGTAAAAAAAGATAATGAAAAGAATAATTGCAGTAATAATTAATAGAAAGCAAAGAGAAAAGAGAAAGTGAACAAGACAAAATAAATAATCTAAGAATAACAAAAATAAACAAACGAAGGCAAGAATGACAGAATAATAGAATATGATAGTGAAACAAGTAACAAAAAATCCAGATTTAGTTCAGATAACTATTTATTAATCCTCGTAGCATTTACCAGCAAATTACAAACTAAATTTATTTCTCAAATTGCATCGTTTTTACTCTGCTTCATCATCATTCTCTTTACCCTTCCTTGCTTTCCTTTCTCCAAAATATTCACATCTCCCCTTTCTTTCTTTCTCTCTCGCCTTTTTCCTCTATGTTTATATATGTATGTATATACGCGCATATATACATATATATATATATGTATATATGCGCGTATATACTTATATGTTTATAGATATGCATGTATATACGCGCATATATATAAGTATATATATATGTATATATATATATATACATATATACTTATATATATGCGCGTATATACATACATATATATATATATATATATATATATATATATATATATATATATATATATATATAATATATATATATATATATATATAATATATATATATATATATATATATAATATATACATATATATATATATATATATATATATATATGTATATATACATATAATATATATACATACATATACATATATATATGCGCACACATACATATATATGTATATATTCACACAGATATATGCGCACATATGTATAAAGTATGAATGGATTAATATATAAACACACACGCATATAATATATATATACGTATACAAATACATGAGTGTGTGGTGTGCGTGTGCGTGCGTGTGTGTGTGCGTGTGCGTGTGCGTGTGTGCATGCTTTTAAGTATATGAATGTTTGTGTACCAATTTAAGAAGTCAAACTGACAAGCCAATTTGACGCCAAAAGGTTTCCATTCAACTATGAAACTCTTTAAGCGCTTTATAGCAGCAAGAAAGTACAAACACAACTCATTCATCATACACATACACTGACACAGATTCTTACACACATATACACATACATGCTATCATGTACCCATCCAAAGACGAATATGTACGCCCATGCGTCACATGCAAATGTCTACACATACACATTACATACACGAAAATACTCAATGTTATTCATGTTCTCCGGTTTACTGTTTTTCCTCAGACGCATTTATACATACATTCACTAAATATCTGACACATTTACTTATACTTAATCATCTATGACATGTCATTGTGGCCAGGGATGTAAGTAGTGTGTTCCTAGCCCTGCAAGTCATATCTCTGAGTACTCCTATTCTGCTACATTTGATGTAATGTACTGTAGATCACATGTTAGGGGATCACATGTTAGCGGATCACATGTTACTCGTGAAAACCCTTCCTCGTAGCAAGCGTACATGTAGCTTTCTCCTACCCGGATTCTATTATATTCTTTTATTCTTTAACTTGTTTCAGTCATTTGAATGCGGTCATGCTGGAGCACATCCTTTAATCGAACAAATCGACCACAGGACTTATTCTTTGTAAGCCTTGTACTTATCCTGTCGGTTTCTTTTGCCGAACCGCTGCGTTACAGGGACATAAACATACCAACATCGGTTGTCAAGTGATGGGGGGGGGGTACAAACACACACGCCCACGCGCGCACACAAATATATACATGCAAATATATACTGCCAAATCTACTCGCGGCTTTGGTTGGCCCGAGTCTATAGTAGAAGACACTTGCCCAATGTTCCACGTAGAGGGACTGAAATTGGAACCATATGGTTGGGAAGCAAGCTTTTTACCACACAGTCACTCAACAGTTTTTATCTATGAACCGCATTCATTACTATTTTACACTGATGGACCCCATAGCCATTCCATGTTTAAAAACTCGTTTTCATTAATATCTTTTAAATTCCTATTTTGTTTTCAGCACATAACTTTGCGCAGGTTGAACTATGTAAAACATTAGCGAAAGAAAACTAGCTGCTTCTTACAATAAATACATCTGAAGCGAAATTTCTTCATGGACCCTTAATATACAACTGTGGATCCCCAATTTGGTATGTTGCTTGTGTGAAGCCCACAAAATACTAAATGGAGTCATGTGGACCGTCAAAAGTCATGTGGACCCCGGTTGATAACACTGCTTTTGACTTTAGTTCTTTTCATAATCACCTTTCGCACACTGTCCTAGTTCATGTTTCACCCTGAACACCTACCACTTCCGGAAGTCTCTTTGTAGTCGCTCAGCCTGCTAGAAATACCAGCCAAATAACCTCATACTAGACGCTACCATTTTAAAAATAGAAATCACAAATTAGATCATTTAATCTTTTAGAGTTAAGCCTGATGTGCAGAAGTAAAGATGAGTTTCATCTTAGGTTTCCTTAATTAAGAATAACTTAAGGAGTTAAACCACATCATATGACTACCACAAAAACAGATTGCTTGAACATATTTTCTACTGGAAGCATGTCATTTATCACAACATACAAAACAAGCAGTGTTTCGCTACTTCGCATTATTTACCCATAAAAAATTCTATATCTTACTGTCATATAATGCCCGCACTTTATAGTTAAAACATAACAACTCAAACGTCATTGTTTTTCAAAGCTAGGTTTTTACGGCCCAAAATACTTTAATGTTGAACAAACGTTACTCTTCAAAGATCAAATACAACCCAAATAGGTGCACTACACACACACACACACACACCACACACACACACACACACACAACACTCTCTCTCTCTCTCTCTCATACACACACACACACATACATATATGAGACGGAGCAGTTAGTACGCAAAAATATTTTAAATAAATAAACCCTATCAATTTTTCAGCAAACCTTCATGAAAACTACTCGATACCAATATTTTATGCTTTCTCTTCCCCGTTATAACAGCATTTATTATATATCTAAACTAGAAAGCTGAAACCCACCTGTCTCTCTCCTCCTCCTCTATTTTGTTTAAATTCTAAGTTTCTTGCTAGACCCAATCTTTCTTACCGAAGTTCTTCGGTCTAGCGAGTGTCTACAGACTCATTAGGCCGCAACGTATCCCAGTTTTCTCAGTACAAAGGCATCAAGAGTAGTCTTGCCCAGTCCGTTTCGAAATGAATCCCCACTTTTGCAGGTACAGTAATCCCTCTCCATATCGCGGTTCACCTATCACGGTTTATTACACTGGTCAGCAAGTATTTTTCATCAAGCATATGTTAAGGTGTACTTAGTGTAGTTTTTAATGCTGATTTCAAATATACAATTAGTTTTTTGACATCACGTACAGTTTTCAAGGTGAGAAATTTGTTTGGTTTTAGCTCATGCATTATTTAGAAATTCCAATTAATGACATGTATACATGTATTTCATTTATATCAAGGAAACATACCTTTAAAATAAAATACATTATTCATTGCTGCATAGTTCAGATTCAGTATTTCATCATCTTAAATTAACAAATCAAGTTTTGTCTGAGGAAATAGATATTTCAACATTTCAAATTGTCCAGTCATAATTGGTCTCATGAAATATTTCCTCATCTCAATTTCAATACAAGTATAACCATTTGTATATAGTTCCTTACTTGCTTTACGGTGTTAACAATGCGAAGACAGTGTAGAAATCGTCCTAGTGCGTTTTGTTTATATCTGTGGTCAATTTATTGTGAAAACTCAAAAAGGTACAATAATACCAGAGATCAAGAAGATTTGTAAGCTATACTTTGACTGTCCTCTTAGAGATCAGGACATGTTATGGCACCACTTTTACTTGCTCAGCTTGCTCAAATGGCTTACATGACTGGTTCAGTAAGAAGAATTCCATGCCTTTTGCTATTCCAATATAGACGGAGCCAAAAAACCATTGTAATGACTGTTATTTTTGCAAAGTAAATGTCACAAACTGGCAGACAAGAATATCATACCAGCCAGGACAGTCTAGCGTCAAGAATACACCTGTTATAGATCTGTGTAATGTCATATTGCCTCCTTTGCACATAAAGCTTGGACGGATGAAAAAGTTTGTAAAGACACTGGGGAAGAGAAATGCCAGATGGTTTGAGTATATTGTAGAAAAGTTTCCTGAAATCACACCGGCGAAGTTGAAAGAGGGTATTTTTGTGGGACTCCAAATTAGAGAAGTACTCAAAGATGTCAACTTCATGACAACACTGGATGAACTGGAACTGCCTGCCTGGAATGCTTTCAATTGGATCTGTGAGAATTTCTTGGACAACAAGAAGGCAATGGACTACAAGGATGACATCAAGAATCTTTTGAAATGTTACTCAGCAATAGGTTGTCGCGTGTCATTGAAAGTTCACTTCTTGGACTCCCATCTGGATTTCTTCGCAGATAACCTTGAAGCAGTGTCTGATGAACATGGTGAAAGATTTCACCAGGACTTTAGTGCTATGGAGAAACGGTACTAAGGCTTCTGGAATAACAGTATGTTGGCTGACTACTTTACCGTGATCAACCAGATCAAGAACACTGTAGGAAATCAAAATCAAGATGCTTCTAACTCTGTTGTTTGACCTTTGTTTTATCTGACCCATTTTTTGTGTATTCACTCTATGTAGAATGATAGTGATGATTTTTAACTCAATAAACTCATTTACTTTCTAAAAATAATATGCCCTAATTTATTATGCTAATGATTTCATATAGACAAATATGTAAATATTTGCATATATCTACTGAAAAACTGATACGTGCTGCATACAAATGGAGTGAAATTTTGAAATCAGCATGAAAAATTAGCCTTAAAAAGTTGGTTTGCATCCATTATGAGTATAATACATTTAACTTTGTTGACCAGTGTTATTTATGCTTACGTCGATTCCTCAGTGGTGTTGTTTTGCATTTATTATAAAATAAATATATACAAATTATTAAAAAAATACGCAATACAGTACTGTTTCTACTTCGAGGATTTTTACCTATCGTGGCGGGGTGGGGGTGTACTCATTTTCAGCTGAGTAGAATGGAGCACCAGAAAATGATATACTTTGCTGAAAAAGAAAACTAAAGAGAAAAAGTAACAAGGCGTCATCCTGTCTGGGAATCGAAAGTACAACCTTGAAACAA
>NC_042997.1:133112954-133122954 GCF_006345805.1 Octopus sinensis | reverse complement strand
CTAACAAGCATATATGCACACGTGAGTGTGAATGTATTTGTGTATATATATATATATATGGAAGCACACACGTCCACATACATATCTACACATAGGTGTGTGTATATGTGTGTGCCTAGCTGTCTGTCTGTCTCTATCTGTCTCTCAGTTTGTCAATTGTTCGTCTGTCTTGATGGATGTCCAAATAGCTTTCCTTTTTCATACATCTTTTTTGTACGTTTCCCTTTCTTTTTCTCTCTAATTTTCTTTGCTTATTTGCATCAATTTTTTTCTTTCATTTCTTATTTATTTTTTTCAATTCTGTATCTTTTATCACTATATGGCTTCAATCTGGTCATCCATTCTCCCTCGTGCCTTTTATTTCTCTATCGCCAATACGAAGAAACGTCGTAACGTGAACAGCAGTTTTATCCCATTTTTTATGGCGTTAAGCCGTTGAGAGAGATTTTATCCTTTCAGCTATAATACTGATCTCTTACAAGGTTCGACCAACGGCAAGTTAAGAAATATACACATCAATTTCATACGTAGTAAACTTAACTGAAGTGACTCACTATTCACATATTTACTGTAGTATAGCCAGCCGTCACTCACGAGCGAATATGACTTAGCAGCATTGAACCACGTTTTCACTACCTGCCGAAGATGCCCCCGTCGTCCGAAGGCGCTTGGTCTATAGGCTAAGGTGTCGCTGTTTCGATTCCTGAAACGAGAGGAATGTTAGGATGTTTACCTTTTGTCCTACAGATTAGGGTTAGGGTTTAAGGGTTAGGGTTGTCATAAATAACAGTGACAAATGAAATATACACCGTCGTAAGTTCTTGTTGACAAACAACAGCAGTAATTTTATTCAGCTGAATACACGTCATTGATTGGTTGAAATTACCGAAATACGAGAACTTTAAGGTGAAATTACTTCGTAAATATAAGCTTTTCTCAAAAATGCTTAGAGTAAAATATGTTTTATATGACACATTCTACCAGTGTCCGAAGTTTGAAAGTGTTTAGTTACAAAATATTAGTTTTTAAAATCTGTAGGTCAAAAGGTAAAGATCCGAACGTTGTGATCTGGAACTAAATACTATATTTCATGTTACTCCAATCCACTCAGCTGAAAAATATGAGTAACCCTGTGACGGACTGGAGTTTCGTGGAGGAGGGTGTTGTGATTTTGTCACATAAACGCTATGGAAACTTACCCTCTGTGTCCTAGGATTCGAGACGGTAATATCCAGGTGTTGTTCGTGATGATGATGTCCCGGGCAGACGTAAATACACTCTCAGCGGAACATTGTGGGCATGATAGATGGTGACATGGGCAGACCTGAACCAGCACTAGTCTAGTGCTCTTTAACTCATTACAGCTGTGTAGCAGACTGAATCAATGCGAAAGAAAAGTGCTTTATTTAAGGACACAATCCATCGCCATTAAATTCCAGTCTATAAATTGAACCTACAACTTTACGATCTCGAGCCGAGCACACTAACCACTAGATTTCTCCCCAGAACCTCTTTCAGATTCATACATTGCTGACTGGTATATAAAGAATCGACAGTTCGTTTATTTGCACAACTAGGTTCGAACAGTCACTGTCTTGTTCAATGGATCGGTTTTTTAAAAGAAAAAAAAACAGCAGATGCTATTTTCACGGTTCCTTCTATACAACTTGAAAACTCCTGAAATTTGATCCACCATGGAAGACTCCACGTGATCTTTCGGGCTTATTGTAATAACAACCAAATTTTCTTCAAACTACACACTGCCGTCTTGAAAAGAAACGACACACTGAATAATGCAGTCAGGTGAACAATATGTCTGGAAAGACATCCAGGAATGTTTTCTACCACAATAATTGAAACCACACACCATTATATGAAATGATTATTTTAAGAGACACTGGAAAAGAGAGAATCAGTAGAGCAGCAGACAAAGTAATATTCGTCAAGAACTGGGTTTAATTAAATCGGTCATATTCCTCTTCGAAAGTAATTGACTTGTATGCTTATAGTAGAAATCACTATTGGTGTAAAATTATTAGATAATATTATTACTACCTCAATATGTTTTGAAACAATCTCAGGATGACTCGTAATATTTTTGCTATAATGTAAGCTCGTTTCCTTTTGTTCTCTTTCGGAGTTTGGTCTGGAGGATGTAGCTTTGTTTAATGGCCTTTTCAGATCCTTCAAGATCATTGAGATCTACATACTTAATGTTTCTTCTTGAATAGTCGCACCTGCAGAAAGATTACATGTCGGAAGATAATTCCAAAGGGCCGGTGTTATAAGACTTTGGATTAGGCGCTGAGATCTCGAGGGTTTATGATAATGATAATAGAAAAGTGTAGGGTGAGCTGAGGCTGTTTGAACGAAGTTGTCTCGAAACCTCCCTGTTCGGATGAGGAATAGGATATCTGTGGGTGTAGAATAACGCTGTCCCAAATTTTGGAGTAGTACATCTGTGTAAGTCTCAACTATACTTTGTAGAGGACTGAAGTACCTGAGGACTATGAGGAGAAAGGGGAAATTCTATGACGCAGATTTTGCTATAGTGAGAATGCACATTCGCTAGGTAAGACTATTGTTGATGGTATGACTTTCTAATTATTAACGGCCCATAAACAAGTCGGCTCTTGTTTATGGGCAGAGCGAGAAATACGATAGGGATTTCTAGACATATGCAGAGATTGTGTGGTTGTGCTACATGAGAAATGATTAGCATGGCGTCAATGAAGTGTATATTACGAAAGTCTCTGTTCAGAGCGTCAGTGCAAACCGGCCGTGATGTGCCTAAGCTACACATCGTTGATACAACCATCAAGATACGGAAAATGAAGGAAGAATGAAGAGTTGGTGAATCCGGTAAATTTGTACAGGATAAATATTGTATGGAAAACTATGAAATTTGGGACGTATGAAATTTAATAAATTGCATTTCAGAAAGAGAGAGAGGAGGGGGCTTCATCAGTATAATCTATGATAGTGTGATGTGCGAGGAAGTACCCATTCCAAGAGATGAGAAAAGAATACCTCTCTGGTGAGGGAATTCGTGTACTAGACACAAGCAATGTCAAGTGCAACAACACTGTTTTCACCAAAGGAAAGCAGGTGAGTGAAAAAAGAAAGCGGATCGAAGAGATGTTGAAGCTAGTGGGAGTTTGGAGAGTAGTAGAAGGCGGAAATATATTTAAATGAGTGGGGGAGATAGAGTTTGACGTTGTTATTGGAAGCCGCAGTAATTGATATCTAGGCGAGGGAGATGAGTTTCAGGAAGAGTAGAATTTATATATGTGCAGACGTCGTCTCTTAGAGTGAAGTTACGCAATTGTGTTACGCAAATGAGCAGATGTTGTTTGCTTGTTAGTAACGACGGATATGTAAGACCTAGGTTGTATAAGAAAAAATGGATATTTTATGTAGCAGATTTCTGTGTCAAGTTGAATCTGGATTCTTTTATTATTTGTTTTTTTTTCGATTCTTTGAATGACGCTAGCCAAAATCTGATCAATAGTTTTTTTTCCTTGTAAACAAGAAGACATTCTTGGTAACTGGTCAAAACAACTCGCAGATGTGATGGAGTCAACACAAACCTATCCAGTCAAGTTTGTTATTGGCAAACAAAAATCAGTGGTATTAAGTAAACTCGAACTGGTGAGCCGTCCAGAAAGCAGCAAACTGATGCCTAGTAGACAATCTAAGAGACAAGACGCTATTGAAACGAAAAGGCAATGAAAGCTGGTAGTCGTGAGCGACGAAGCATGACTGCAAACGAAGTTCTTCTGTCATACGAATAATTTCAATTGATTCTGTTTTGACATCCTGATTGTCAAGCATCTTCAGGATAACTGTTTCAGGATATCAACATTCATCACCATACACAAGAATCTCACGTAAAAAAAACAAACAAACAAAAAAAAAAACAAAGAAAAACAGCTCACTCACAGGATATTGAAAAATGAGCTTTGTTCTTTTTTTTTCCCCTTCGTCTTTGGTTCTAAATGACCGTCGCGTCTGTTATGTTTTTATAAAGTAATAATCTATTCTACTCTAGGCACAAGGCTAGAAATTCTAGGGGAGGGGGCCAGTCGATTAGATTGACCCCAGTACGCAACTGGTATTTAATCTATCGATTCCGAAAGGATGAAAGGCAAAGTTGACCTCGGCAGAATTTGAACTCAGATCGTAAAGACGGACGAAATATCTATTTCTTTACTACTCACGAGGGGCTAAACACAAAGAGGACAAACGAACGGTTTAAGTCGATTATATCGATCTCAGTGCGTAACTAGTACTTATTTAATCGACCCCGATAGGATGAAAGGCTAAGTCGACCTCGGCGAAATTTGAACTCAGAAAGTAGCGGCAGATGAAATACTGCTAACGATTCTGCCAGCCCACGGCCTTCTTTATAAAGTAATAATAAATATATGATGAAGGTATGATTTTAAATTATACTCATTCCATCCTCTCTTTGGAAATGAGAAGTATGAAACAGAGTTTCCAGCGGGTTTCGAGGTATTTTTGTGGATATCTTGTGTCAGAATAAAGGGTTTTGGTGTTCTCTGCTACCACAATCAATAGCCTGGTTCTGTTAGCGCGGTCTGAACACTTGTAACTGAATGAACTACACGGAATGTATCCATGGGCCAAGCGAGAGATGGCAGTAATAAAACCAGGTGATGTGATGTCTATCACACATACACACATACACACACACACACACACACACACACACACACACACACACACACACACACACACATACACACACACAACACACACACCACACACACACTCTCTCTCTCTCTCTCGCTCACACACACACACACACACACAATGCACACACAAACACAAACAAACAAACAAACAAGAAGAGTGAGGGTCTTCTACATACCCCGCCAACCTACTATATATAACAGGACTATATATCAAACAACGTAGCTATTAGCGTCAAACAAAAAATCGCATGAACCATGTTATAAGCAGCCGAGAACAGACAAAATATAATGCCAGGAGAGAGAGAGAAAGAGATTCAGAGAGAGGAAGAGTCAAGGGGAGGGGGGAGGATTGAGTGGGTGCAGTGCTAATAGAATAGCGTGAGGAATACAGAGATATAGAGAGATACAGAGAAATAGAAAGAGAAGAGATAGTCTGAGTGGCAGATGGTAGATAATTACTCTCCTCACGTTAACAGTTAATATCTGGGAAATTGCTTAAGCGATCTATAAATAGATTCAATAGTCACAGGTCGATAAAAGTTCAAGTTAAGGTGTTATGTATGTTATATATATATATATATATGTATATATTCTTTTCCATTTATTATTTATTCACTTTGTGTTTAGCATATGTGTGGTTTGAATATTATCAATAGAAATTTCTGTGTGTGTATTTGTGTGTGTGTGAGTGTGTGTGTGAGTGTTTGCGCATGGATGTGTCTGAACTGTGTGTGTGCATATATAATACCTATGAGGCTTTTATAAAGCATTAAATACCATGTTTTCTCTCTCTCTCTCTCTCCTCTCTCTCTCTTCTCTATATATATAATATATATATATATAATATATATATTATATATATATATATATATATATACATATATATATACACATATGTGTGCGTATATATATATATATATATATATATATATATATAGACATATGTGTGTATATATACATACATATATATGCATATATATTTCTCTATATTTATCTATCTATATTTATATATATATATGTATATATACATACATACATACATACATATGTACGTACATAAATATATTTATACGTGTATATACATGCATGTGCATCTACACACATATATGCATTTACTTATGCATATAAATATGTGCATGTGTTCGTGTATGCGTGTGTGTATATACACGCGCGTGTGTGTGTATGTGCTCAATATCTTATACTCACACATGTGCATATATATATATATATATATATATATATATATATATATATATATATATATATATATATATATATATATAGATATATCTACACACACATTCATGTTTGTATATGTGACGTGAGCAATTGTGTCCTATTTAATCTATTACTATAATGTCAGATAAGAGAAGTAGGACTTAATTTTATATCTTTTCACCGAGGAACAATTTTTGTTATTAGTTATTTCATTTCGTCGTTCATGACAGAAGACATTGATTTCATCTATGTTACGGTATGCAATTATTTCTATAACAGTCATGGTATAAAAGTTTTCCTTCCGGGGAAATTAAAAAAATAGTCACTAGTATTATAATGGCAACAGGATTAGCAGCAATATTGACAACGACGTGAGGGTCTTTACGCCGCCACATTATCTGTTTGGAATAGCAGCCATGTTTTTTCTAAAATTCTCACGTTCTTTAAATATAAATGTTCTCCTTTACTCTTTTACTCTTTTACTTGTTTCAGTCATTTGACTGCGGCCATGCTGGAGCACCACCTTTAGTCAAGTAAATTAATCAGAGGACTTATTCTTTGTAAGCCTAGTACTTATTGCCTAGTATTTATTCTATCGGTCTCTTTTGCCGAACCGCTAAGTTATGGGGACGTAAACACACCAGCGTCAGTTGTCAAGCGATGTTGGTGAGACAAACACAGACACAAACATATATATATACATACATACATACATACATACAACATACATACATACATACATATATATATATCACCCGCCTCACTAGCACCCATCATCGACCCTATCCCATCATCCACTCCTTCACCTGCACCTCCAGCAATATTATCTATTGCATCTCTTGCTCTCTCTGCAATTCCTTGTACATCGGACAAACGGGACGCCGCTTGGCTGACCGGTTCGCGGAACACCTCGTGACATCCACTTGCGAACGACACACCGGTCTCACGCCATTTCCGCTCCACCGGTCACTCCTGCAACACCTATCTGTGTTCGGTTTGTCCTTACACAGAGGCCATCCGGATTCCCGTTGCGCCGTGAACTGGAATTAATCTTCTCTCTTCGCTCTTATACGCCATTTGGTCTCAACTCTCCCCCCTCCTCATCTAACCCCCCCTCTCCCCCCTCCTCACCTCTCCTTTCCCCCCGACCCCTACTTCTTCAGTCTTCATCCTTTCACCCCTACTCCCTTCCCTTCTTCCCTCTTTCTCCCTCCCTCCTTCCCTCTTCCCCTTCCCTCTGCTCCTCACTCCCTCACTCCCCTCTCTCCCCCTCTCCCTCTTTCCTCCTCCTCCCCTGTCCTCCCCCCTCCCCCTCCTCCCCTTCCTTCTCCCCCTCCTCTCTCTCCCCCATTCTCTCCTCTTCCCCCATCTTCTCCCCCTCCCCCTCTTCTCACTACACCACACGACTTTACACATCACATCATATATGATGTGCCATACTAATACATACACCAACTAATACATACTAATACGTACTAATACATACTAATACATACTAATACATACACCAACCCTATACATACACACGTCCAGACCAATCCTACGCACTAATACTCTCTCATACACACACACACACACACACACACACACCCTTATACATACTAATACATACACCAACCCTATACATACACACGTCCAGACCCCTCATACGCACTATTAGCTGGTCCTTCAACCCTATTATCAACCCTATTATCTCCCCTTATTTCGCTCTCGCGTCTCATGTTTGATCTTTGACCTCTGGCCGAAATCAGATCGCCATGTTGATTCGTTAGCTACTGCACGCATTTTTTTTTCTCTCCTTTTTTCTGTGTTTTTTTCTCTCTGTGTATCTTTCTGTTGAAGAGCGTAGGCTCGAAACGTAAAGACTTGTTTTATTTATTTTCCTGAGCGCCATACTATATACAATTGTTCGTTTGTTTTCCACCTGCCTTCGTCTTTTGTCTATTTTCATAAGCTTCCCGTTATATATATATATATACGTAGTTATCGCCATACTTATATGGCAGTCTTATAAATATAAGACTAAAGCTGTCGCTGATTAGCTCCAAGAGGCCACCGCCTCAAGCTAGCTATTTGACACACAACCTGCGTCCATTATAAACCTTCGAACAGGGGAGGTCAGCCGCTTCATCCTGCCAGTCAGACAGCTGCAGACATGTTTCAGGGTATTTGCCCTTTATCAATTATTATTATTATTATTATATTATTATTATTATTATTATTATTATTGAGGTGACGAGCTGGCAAAGTCATTAGCGCACCGGGTAAAATGCCTTGCGATATTTCGAACGTCTTTACGCCCTGAATTCATATTCCGCCGAGGTCGACTTTGCATTTCATCCTTTCTGGGTCGATAAAATAATTACCAGTTGAGTACTCGGGCTGTTATCATCGACTAACCATCATCCTCAAAAGTTCAGGTCTTGTGCCTATAGTAAAAAGGATTATATTATTGTTTCAGCAACAGCAGCAGCAGCAGCAGCAGCAGCAGCAGCAGTAGTAGTAGTAGTAGTAGTAGTAGTAGCTTTTTAGCCTAAAGTCAGCATGTCGTGTTCAAATCAGGCGCAATGTATATGGACGATATTGCATAATATATCTTCACAGGGTTTTAGACCTAATATTTTTGGAAGCAATTATTTTTAGTTTTATCTGCTTCAACATCTACCGTTCGCGACAAAGAATTACTTCATATCTTCTCGATGTTTTATGAAGGATGGCGGGGCATAATTTCAGGAAGATTTGAATGATGGCTTCTACAGAAAATCGAAGGTAATTTAGTTTGAGGCGGGTGGAATTTTGCTGGAAGTAAATCTGGAGAACGCTGTTAATTCTACATTGCTGCCATTACTGACATCTACCTTTATATCATATTCTTTAAACAGCAGCAACAATAACAATTTAGTACTTCGTCGGTTACGACGGCGGGTTTCCAGTTGATCCGATTAATGGAACTGCCTGTTCGAGAAATTAACGTGCAAGTGGCTGAGTACTCCACAGATACATGTAACATTAACGTAGTTCTCATAGAGAATGCGACAAGGCTAGCCCTTTGAATTACAGGTACTACTCATTTTTGCCAGCTGAGTGGACCGGAGCAACGTGAAATGGAATGGCCTTGCTCAAGGACACAACGCACCGCCATGAATCGAATCCACAACGCACCGCCATGAATCGTGAGTCAAATACTCTAACCACTAAGCCACAGAGATTCACAAACAATAACAGCAACAGCAACAACATAAACAGCAAAAACAACAGCCTCAAATTTTAACTCATTCATTGCTTAAATCTAAGTGTTGATTATTTATATTTCAATTTCAAAATATTCATTCTATATCATTCATTTAATTGCTTATCATTTGTAGCTTATTTTTGACTTTTTCAAATTTTTATATATTGTAGTTATGTTTCTTTTTTACTTTTATATTTTTACTATTAAATTTTCCTGTTAAATTTTATTCTTGTTTGATATTTTACAGCTATGATTTTTTTCTTTTTTGTTTCATTGCTTTTTTTCTCGTTTTATTTCGTTTCCGTTCAGTTTCCACTTTTGTCTTTGTCTATCACCCAACCCCATCGCCACCCCCATCCTCTCAATACCAAAATTTTTAATTTGAATTCCACGGCAACGAATAGTATTTTTTAGCGGCGAGGAATTTTATTTGAAATCCAGTAATTCTTCTGTCTTTGACAGAAATATTTGGTTAAAGAAATCTGTCTGCTAATGACAGCTTCTGTTTCATTAAATAGCATCAATATTTTAATTACGAAGTATCGTCACTGTTCATTGGCACAATAATAAAATGTAATATAATAATGACATTGATGACGAGGGTGATGACGAGGGTGATGACGATGATGATGATGATGATGATGAAACCGATGATGTTTATTATCATCATGATAGAAATGTCAGCATCGATAGCACAGTCTCAAATTCTAGCGCCTTCCTAGATAAGCTGGTTGATTCCCATTTAGATGACAAAAGCTCTCTCCCTCTCTCTCTCTCTCTCTTTCTCTCTCTCTCTCTCTCTCTCTCCCTCTCTCTCACTACTGCACAGCTG
>NC_042997.1:133092954-133105454 GCF_006345805.1 Octopus sinensis | reverse complement strand
CAGACAGATAGACAGGGACAGACAAATAACAAAAGAGAGCGGGAGAGATATACAAACAAGCCGAAGGCAAGAAACGCAGAAACATAGACACAAAAAAACAGGTAAATAACAACAAAAAACAAGTACAGAGAAAAGAGGGAGGGGGTGTAGATAGAAAGAGAGGAAGATGCTAAAGTAATATTGTAGTAATATACATTTGTGGTTTCTAATATTTTACATATATAAAACGATTTAATTGGCTTTCATTTTAATAAAAATGCAAAGTAGTTTTACGTCAAAGAGATATTACAGTTTAACTAATCCCAATTCTTTGCAGAAGAATACATACATACATACATACATACATATATATATATATATACATATATATATATATATAAACATAATATATATATATATAAACATATATATAAAACATATGTATATATAATATATATATATATATATATATATATATATATATATATATATATATATTATAAACACAACATATATACATACATACACACACTCACACTCACATCCACATGCACACATATATATATATGCATATGTAGGTATGTATGTGCATGCACGCGTACAGTGAAGAATAACTCTCGTTATGTATGCATCATACATATGCAAGTCTTGATGCTATTCATTTAAATCATGTTTAAATTTAATAATCTTTCTTTCAAAAGAAACACATAGACAGAGAGAAAGAAGGAAATACGAGAAGGAAAGAGAAAAGAAAGATACGAGTGAATAAAATATAATAAAATAATTATTTTATCCAATAATCGTAGAAATGGCTGGCATAATTGTATTATGCTGTATTGTATATAAACTTAAAAACAACAAAACCATAATACAAGCTGGGTTTAACTATCACCGACATTGGAAGCGAGTGAGAAAACCAAGTTATTTTTAAATGTGAACTTTTGAAAGATGTCAGCAAAAATTCAAAAATAACAAAGAGAAAAAAATAAACTAAAAATTAACTCTAAAACGAAACGGCACTAATGCCAATAAAAAGATTATAGGTCAGTATATAGCATGAAATAGCATCGTTATTATTTGTTTGCGTGCTGGAAATAAAAAAGTTTTTTTGTTTTGGTGGAGGAAAAAATATTGAAAATATAAATAAGTTTAATAATTGATTAAAATGCGTTTACAACCCAAAATTCCATTATGAAAAGTCGCACGCATGCATACACACATATATGTATATGTGTATACGCTCATACATGTATGCATAGACATACATAAGCATACGTAACATGGTGTTGTCAATGAGGAAACCAGTAAGTAGCCATTTACTCTACTGGAAATATGTGTCAAATCAACCTCATATAACACTTGATAGTCGTTATAAAATACTACACGGGATTATGTAGACCATATATACGTATGTGTGAGTGCGTGTGTGTTTGTGTGCATATCATGTATATATGTATATGTGTATATTACGTACATATATTTATATAATTATATATATATATATATATATATATTTATTTATTTATATATTTTATTTTTTATTTATATATATATATTTTATTTAATGCCCTCTATATAATATAAATAAATATAATCAAGTGGAAAAAATTTACAGATTTTTTCTCTTATGAGGTTTTTCACGCTAACTACTTGATAATTTCTTATGAAGATTTTATCCAATTTTTAAATTATATATATCAATTATGTATATGTGTATATTGCGTATATATGTATAAAGGTATAGATATATATACACATACACACTCACGCACACACATACATATTCCTATAGGTGCGTAAAAGGTTTGCTTCTCAATCGCATAGTTCTGAGTTCAGCCCCACTGTGTAGCATGTTGTGCTATGACTTCTACTACAGCCTTGGATCGTCCAGTGCCTAGCGAATGGATTTGGTAGATGGAAACTGAAAGATACCTTTCATATGTGTATGCGTGTGCTTTTGCGTGTGCTTCTTCCCTGCCCACTGCTGTGCTCGTAACTTCGCGGTTCGTCAAAGCAAGAGAAAGAATAAGTATTAGGTTAAAAAATACTTCTATGATCGATTAACTGGACTAAAATTTCTTCAATCTGATGCCCCAATTTGGTTGCAGTCTAATGATTGGAACATACGTACATACATGCATACATACATACATACATACATACATACATACATACATACGTTATTGGCGTGGTCTGCTCGCGTAGGGCTAGCCTGGAGTTAAAATACAACAACAGTATGCGTGAATACACACGCGCAAGCACAAGAGAGTAATATGGCAAGTATTTATCTTGAAGCCTTGAAGCAGTTTTGTAAATATGGCGTGACTTCCGTTTTCTAGTAATCTCAAGGCTTTATGAGTATAACGTCAGAAACTGGGAATTAAAAAAAAAAACTAAAAAAACCCTCCATAACAATAATCTATTGACAATGCTACAAGAGACGAAATAATGAATGAAATATCAGGAATAACAATAATGTCCATAAGGGATTAGCTATGTTAAAGTAATTATTTTAATGAACTTTTTTCTGTCTACAAGTATCTCTCTTTGGTCTCTCTTTGTCAGTCACGAATCCCCTCTCAACCTCTTTTTCTCTTAGTAATATATGTGCATGTAAGTATGTGTACATAAAAAAATGTATACATATATTACTCAAAGAAGTTCTAACTTTTCACGTTTTATTTGCAATCTTATAATAATATAATATAGCATAATGAAATGATAGAATATTAAATGTCCATTCTGATGGAATTAGTACTTTCATCCTTCAAACTATGCAATCTTCAGGTTCATGTAGTTGTGGTGACAGTTATGTTTTACAATTAGCAATTGTAGTGAAATGGCCCCAACTGTGTGCCTTATATTTGTATAGGCTCCAGAATGTTAATTTTTTGCAAACTGTATTCTGACCAATTAGTGTGTGGTTTTACTAAATTGCTTAAGTTGATTAGTGTCTGGTTTAGGCGTCACGGTTTGTTAAACATATCAAGAGACCTGTATTTTGACCCTGGCCAAAGCAATAATTTGGGGGAGCTATTTTTAGAAATGTAAACATTTCCCAAGGATTTTTACATTTCAATTTTCATCATCATCACCACTATGCTCTCCTTTATTTTTGTTGTCGTTGTTGTCGTTGTTATTATTATTGTTGTTGATGGTGGTGGTGGTGATATTGATGGTAGTGTTGGTGGTGGTAGTAGGAGTAGCTGTGGTAATAGACCTTTAAACCCCAAAATACGATCATTTTTACTGACTTAGCTAGTATTTTCCTGTTATCGTCATCATGAGCACCTTTAGTATTGTTGTTAGTGGTAGTAGTCGTAGCAGTAGAAATAGTAACTCTAAGTATTAGTATTATTGTTTATTTAGCTTAAGTTAGAATTTACTAATAAAGTTCTTTCCCCTGATTTTTCTCTCAATTCCACTTGGACTGTGTCGATTGTTGAATAGATATATTGTAAATTTATTCCGACTATATGTTGCTAGATGTTTACTCAAAGTTATCTGACGGACAACTGGGTCTCTAATTTGCTGTCAGTGCACACGTGAACGTTATGGTTGTGCATTTCCAGTCTGATCCACATGTAGTTCTTCACAATTCGAGCATTTGATGCTGTAAATTAAATTTCTGCTTTTGCAGTTTATATTTGCATTAGTGAATATTTTTCCGGTTTTTGTGTTCATATATTGGCTGGTATGTATGAATTGGCATGTACCACATCGGCTATCATTGCATTTAGATACAGTGAATGATTGGTCTTTGTTGCTAAGGACAAACTTTGCCTTTATTAATAATTTTTTCAAGTTTTTAAGCTGTATTTTACTAAGAACCACAGCTCGATCTGTGATTATATTTTTTAATTCGTTACTTTGAGCAATGATTGGCAGATTTGCTTTTGCAATGTTGAAGATATTCTGGTGACATGAGTTGTGTGTTATTACAAATGGTTCCTGTTTTCCTCTTCTTTCGGTTGTTCTTAGTTGTTGTATGGGTATTTTTATAGCCCGATGTATGCCATTTTCTATAAGTAGAGACGGGTATTTTTGTTTGAGCCAAAATTCTCTTAGTTCTGTTAGGCGTTTGTTCCTGATATTCGAATCTTCTACAATGGTACAAATTATTCTGGCTAGGCAGTATGGGATGTGGCGTTTTGTATGTAGTAGATGGCACGACTTAAAATTCAGGTATTGATGTGTGTCCATGTGTTTGTAGTATATGACTGTGGTAGACCACACTGTGAGACTAAACCTAAAACCATGTGGCTGGGAAGCAAACTTCTTACCACACAAACGCACCTGCTCCAATATATACAACTACTACTACTACTACTACTACTACTACTACTACTACTACTACTACTACTACTACCACCACCACCACCACTACTACCACTACTACTAATAGTAATAATAATAATAATAATAATAAAATAATAATAATAATAATAATAATAATAAAAATTTTGCCACAAGACCGGCAATAATGATAATGATAATAACGAGAGAGAGAGAGAGAGGAAGGTGAGAGAGAGAGAGGAAGGTGAGAGAGAGAGAGAGGAAGGTGAGAGAGAGAGAGGAAGGTGAGAGAGAAAGACAGAGAGAGGGAGGGAAGGAGAGCGAGTGAGAGAAAGAGGGATCTGTTTTTTACGAGCCAACTTGTTTGTGATCAGACTGGCCGTAGCGAGTCACTGCTTTGAAAGATGTAGTCAATCATATTGAGTTCGTAATTTATTTCCAAGTCCGGCTTCTATTTTATCATTAGCTATTTTCTGAACCGCTAAGTACCGGTTCCTAAGTGGTATGAATATAAAGACAGAAACAGCGACGCATACTCAAGTAAACAAATAGACGTGTACGAGGAAATTCCTTATAGTTTCCGACTACTACATTACACTCATGGGAATTGGTTACCCCGGGGCTATAGTCGAATTCACGGATCTTTACCTTTTGACCTACAGATTTAAAAAATAATTTTTTTGTAAATAAACACTTTCAATCTTCGGACACTGGTAGAATGTGTCATATAAAACATGTTTTACTCTTAGCATTTTTGAGAAAAACTTATATTTACGAAGTAATTTCACGTTAAAGTTCTCGTATTTCGGTAATTTCAACCAATCAATGACGTGCATTCAGCTAAATAAAATTACTGCCGTTGTTTGTTAACAAGAACTTACGGCGGTGTATTTTTCGTTTGTCACTGTGATCCACCCACCACACGCGATAGACTGACGGTTGTACGGGCGCGAAAGTTACGTCGTTATCCTCATTCCGTAAACGCTGGCTTTTAACGGGTGGAGAGCTGAACCATCCTGGGGTACAGAGGATTCGCAATCTAGACTAGGGTCTGAAAGTTTACCACACCATAGTGGGTTACACCATGGTTACTCTGCTTTGTGGAAGAAGTAGGAAGAAAGAGTGAGAGAAAGTTGAGGTGAAAGAGTACAGCGGAGATCATCCCCCACCCGCGGAGCATTGTGGACCTTAGGTGTTTTTTGGCTCAATAAACACTCACAATGCCTGGTTTGGGAATCGAAACTGCGTTCTTACGACCGCGAGTCCGCTGCCCTAACCACTGAGCCATTGTGCCTCCACCTACGTTGTTGTTGCTCGATTTGTTAGGACAGCAGCAAAATTTCCCTGAAACCACACTACACCACCTCAAGAAAGGAGGGACATATCGGATTATAGAGGTTGAGATTAATTATGCCCAGTTAAAACGCATTTGATCAGGGCTGGCACGAGATATGAAAAAATCGAACAATAGCAACAACAACGCCTGCTTAATGGATTACACAAGAACGATAGCATCAAACCACTATATCAACATTATTAGAAAATTAGAACGATATGTTGATTGAACAATTTAATCACTATTATGATTATTATTATTGTTGTTGTTGTTGTGATGGTGGTGGTTGTTGTTGTTGTTATTGTTGTTGTTGTTGTTATTATTATTATTATTATTATTATTATATTATTATTATTATTATTATTATTATTATTTCGTATGAGTAAGCAAGTGAAGGAAATGAAGGAGAGGAGAAAGGGGATTTGATTTTGTTTTAAAGCGTTATGTTTACACAATTAAAACTAAATTAATTTAATATTAAATAAATTTAGATTTGTGTAAAGATAACGCTAGAAAAAAAAACCATTTCCCCCCTCACACACACAATTTTACACCCTTTCGTCCCTTGCTTACACACGCAAGCACACCCATACATACATACATGCATTCACACAAACATTCTACACACGCACGCACACCCATATATAGACACAAACATTCTATCCAATTATTTATCACTCTTGTGAGAAGTTAAATCGTTAACAGCCAACGAGAGACATTCGAATACTCGGTGATGTCCATGGAATGTTTGTTGAATAAAATACAAATCGTTGTCATAAATCTATAATGGAAGTTAAAGGGTAAATAAGCATCATTTCACTAATAAGCTACATGTATACTAAAGACACCCACTCATCCAAAAAGCACAGCAATGGAACAGCTTTAAAATGAGAAAAATGAAATAATGATAAACATCAAATTAATTCATCTCGTTATTTTTGCTCGTGTTTAACCCTAGATCAAATCGAACGAAGGAGACCCATGTCCCATGGGCTATATATATTTACCAGCAGTGGCCGTCAGTTTTTCTTTCTTCTTTTTACATTTTCCTTTTCAGTTTCGTATACTATTTAAGATCGTATAATCCAATATGTATTGTTTTTTTCAAGACGGTAAGATGTTTGGTTTGAGGGAATTTAGCTTCTATTTCTAGTTGGTTGTGTTGCTACATAAAAGTTCCCTCTCTACTTCGTGAATATACTCTTACGCCAATTTGAAATTGCTGGTAATTTTTTTGCACAGATGTTCCTACACATTTCGGATTAATGTACAGGGCCATCAGTTTCGCAGGGAGAGTTTAGTCGATGCCCTCAAGACCCACTACTTGAATGAAATTTTTATTTTATTTGGCCAGGAGAGATGAAAGGCTAAGTTGATCCCGGTGGAACTTGAACTCAGGACATAGCATGAACAAATACCACAAGGAATTTTTCTTACATTCTTAATGATTTACCCAGCCTGCTACCTAAAATATAAAATATAATTGTTGCTAATTTAGACACGAGGCCAGAAATTATGTGAGGAGGAATTTAGCCGACCCCAGAGAGATTAGAGGCAAAGCGGACCTGAACGAGATTTGAACTTAGAATATAACGTGTCAGATATAATACTGCAGGAATTTTTTCTTGTCAGTCTAAGTTGCGGTTCAAATTTGAAAACAAAGGCATTCATGGTTTTTAAAGTCACATACTCATTTATTTCATATTTTTTTGTTTATAATCATTTCTCTACATCTAACCATGAAATGCATACATATGTGTACGCATGCGTGCATATATGTTCATATATACATATACTCCCATATTTGATAGTAGAATTCACAGGAAGCATATATACATAATTGCATTTTTTGCAGTAAATACCAAAATGGCGATTATGGAAGAAAAATCTTTTCTACTTTGAATTTCACAACATAACTGAGCAAGATCTTGTAACATTTTCCACGAGGAGCAAAAAAGTAAATCTATTACATAAAATCCGTTCTGTCTGTCTGTATGTGTGTCTTCTAGGATTTCGGGCATCCTCCATCCGATTGCGCTCAAATTTGATATATAGATACCGACAGTAACAGGGCGTGTATAAGTCTTGAAAAAATTACAAAAATCGATTCCAGGTGAGAATGCGATCGATAAAGCCGTTTTTGTCCTGCTTTTCTTCCGTCAACCTGTATATAACTGCACCTTCCATTTTTTGTTGTTTTTGCACTGCTTAAAAGCACGTTTCTTTCCTGCCAAGCTTACTATTTAAACCATGTTTGTGTTCTCCCAGTCAACAGCCTTATATTACTGGTATTTTAAACTCTTCGGTTGCATATTTGTGTGAATAAAATCGTTTTTCTTTGGAATAGAAAAAAAGTATATCTTTATTTTTTTCTTTTGCTGGTGTCTCAAATTTAGGTTAAATCAGTGTTTCTCAAAGGGACGGTCGGACAAGTTGTTTTGAGAAAATTTGGTTTAAATGTTTGACAACTCAGCACCGTCCATTGGACGGGGGGGGGGGGGCGTTTTATTCGTTCAGACATATTGTACTAACAGTTTACTGCTTTAAACCTTGAAGACTACCATAACTCGACTCATACAAATTTCCCATTTTAAAGTGTTTTTAATTTCATATTAATTTATGCTTCAAGCAAGCTTGATAATAACAAAGTTGTTATATTTGGGGATGATCTTTTTTTGCCAATAACCACAGGCACTGTATACGTAATCTTATTTTAGTGCTTTTTGTCTGAAATCTTTCGTTACACATCCTGCGACCTCTTCAGCGACCTCCTACGTGTCTCCTCCTGTTCTGTTTAGTCCATTCTGTCTTTCTATGGTGAAGAAGACAGAATGGGCTAAACAGAACAGGAAGAGAAACGTGTGAGATTCACTGAAGAGGTCACAGGATGTGTGATGAAATATTTCAGATAAAAGTCACTAAAATACGAATAAAAATAAAGCTGAACTGAAGAACACGTATACAGTGCGTGTAGTTATTTGGCAAAAAAAAATGTCCATCCCCAAATATAAGGATATCTGTTTTATTACATGACTTCACATCAGGAATCTCGCAAAACAAATACATAAACGTAATAACAAAGTTATTTTACTAATTTCTTCATTATTTCCAAAATTATTTCAAACAAAAGCAGTGTATTTCAGTAGAATAATGGTAAAAGTAGGGTTAAACTACTTGCAGTTAAGGGCTTCCTAAGAAATGTTTCTTCCCGTTTTGTCGATTCGACGAACTAAGAGACAAATAAATGGTAATTTCAATATCCTCCCTTCTGTATAATGCTGTAATCTATAATGTCTGTAAACTGTTTAACGATTTAGAATGAAATAGTATTGGGTCTCTTATCTGCTTAGCTGAAGTAAATATATCATAGACTTCTGTATAAGGAGTAGGAGGGGGAAATTTTTCTTGGAAAATATAGAACTTCACATATATTAGAGAACTAGACAAGGGATATAAAGCTACATTGATGATGAAAAGAATTCATATGCAGATGAAAGAAATCTTTAGATGATAAGGAATCTTTAATTAATCCGCATATAGATTTTATAAAGATTTATAAGTTTTAATCCATAATTCCATTTACAATTTTTTTCTTTTATCTTTAAAACAGAAATATATGTATAGATACAGATGTATAGGTTGGTATGTTTAGTAGATTGTGTATGTAAGTGCAAGAAAGATGGGTATGGTTGAGTAGTTAAGTTATGTTACTCCTCCCCTTGGTTTGATTACAGCACCTGACATCTTTGGCAAATATTTTTTTTTCCATAGATTTATAATGGCCAAAGCCTCGTGAGTGAAATTATGTTGACGGAAATTGTGAAAACCCGTCAGACATATCTACTATTTAAAGAAGCAACCTTTCCACACACGGTTTTACACTGATTCTATTTGAGAATTATATTAAGGTTACATGTTTTTGCGTAATTCTAATGTATTTAATTCTATAATTCAATGCAAGGTAGCTCAGTTCCTCAAAGAGCATACACGCACATACAACTACACACAAACACACATTCATATACACATATGTCGTTGAGCACACGTCATCGAAACCGATGGAAATCTATTTACTTTTTATCAACGCTTATTATACCCAATAGAACAATGGCCCACATACTACTATCAGATGAGAAAGTGAGAAATACGACATCCATCTCACACTGTTCTAATACATGAATCTATTCCAGTTTGATATATATCTTCAAGGTATATTATATAAAAATACTTTATAATTTGAAAAAATAAATGAAAAAGAAATTTGATCATCTGTAAAGATACGTAATTTCACCGCGTATAATGGTTGCTGTGAATACTTCACGAAACGGATGTTTAAATTTGAGTTAATTTAACAGAGAACAGGTGTTGTTGAAGACTAATTTGAATAGATGTTTTATATATCTATACTTCATCGTCTGGTTTATACAATTAAGAACCACATCAAAATAAAGGACCAATTAAATAGTACTAACTCGTTCGTATAATAGATACAGGTATGGTTGTGTGGTTAGAATGATCGCCTTTCAGCAACACAGTTTACACCTCAGTCCCACGACGCTGAATTATGAGGAAGTGCCTTCTACTATAGTTCTGGCCGACCAATTCCTCTTTAGGTGAATTCTGTAGGTGGAAACTGCGTGGAAAATGCCTGTGTTTGCATTTGAGTTTATTCTCCGCACAGTTTCTTGTCTATTTGTTCGATTGCTTCCTGTCAGAATGTAATGTAGCAGCGTATGCAGATACGGTTTCCTCTGACCCACATCCTATCATGTACCACAAGGTCCAGTTTCATCCCTAACACTTCTACATTATATGAAGGACCTACGCACCTTAAGCCCTAGCAACAATGCTCACCCTTACCCCTCACCATTACCCCTAACTTTCTACCTCCAATCGTCCTCCACATTCAACCTAAACTCCTTATACCATTTCTACATTAACTCCATGAATGAATATCATTAAAACACGATTTGATGGGATTATATATCTATTTCGTCTCTTTCAACAAACGAAAGCAGAAAGAATAGCTGAATCACACTCAAGAAATCTTATCCCGCATAACCCTCTTAAACATGAGTATCACACAACTAGAGCCCTCAGTATCACTATAAATGTCAAATCTTACTATCACTAAGGATCTCTTGTAGTGAATGCATATCTTTAACATTGTAAATACTCTATCTCAAAGTCTAGTCTTCTGAGCCATAAAATACTTCATCCTCCATCGATTAGTCATGTATTACAAATCCTTACATCGGGATTGTGCTGCTTAGTACTCGTGCAAACATCCAGAGAACTATTTCACTGACGAGCTTGAAGTCACTCACGCACACATTCCGGGCTCTGGCATATTGACGTGCTGCCTCCTGATCTGTCTTTTGGTCAAAAACTACACAGATGATTTCCAGATAGAATTAGTTGGGCTAGTGACTACATCCATAATGCACTCTAGACACGCTTGTCGTCCCTCTTTTCATTACTCATATTATGATCAACCCTTCCATGTTCCACAATATCCACCCCACTTCTTTGTTTTCCAGAATGCAGAACTTTCAGAATTGCCTCCTAACATATCCCGTCCTTCCAGTTATCAACATTAAAGAGTTTAAACGATTTAAACGGAACATTAACACCATCGAATCCAAAGTTAATAAAAAAACAAAGCATGCCGGCCAAAGTTGGCAGGAAAGGCAAAAAACAAAAACAATGTAAAAACAAAAAACAACGTTAATAACCAACCAGTAGATACAAATAGCCAAACATGATAAGAATTTCGAAACCACATTACGACTTTTTAACTTCAGGGTTTCAAATATAGATAAAATATATTTGGAAATCATTTCCTAAAAGCAGGATTTATATCGAAATAACAGGAAAGCAAATTGCTTTTATGTTTTTCTATATATTTTTTCTGACTCTATTCCCAAGTGGTTGTTTATATCGAGTTTTCGTTTCAGAGAAGCAAGCATGATAGACGTATGGTTTACCGTGTCCTCATTTGACACTATAATAGATTCTACATATACATATGCATACATACACAAACGCATACATACACACATCTATACATATATTTAAACATGCATGCACGTAAACATACATATCTTCAGTTCTTTCGTTTTTGTTCTCAAAGCATTCCCCCATGGACGTGTGTGAGCATGCGTACACAAACCATATACATACACTTACACATCCATATAAATATGAATATATTGGGTGAGTGCTTATAAATAATGTGTGTGTGAGTGTGTGTGTGTGCGCGCGCATGCGCTCGTGTGTATGCATGCATGCCTGTATGTATATATATATGTATGCATGTATAAGTGTATGTACAAACGCACACGGCCAATAAATTCATACACATGCCACAAATATACATACAATATATACATATATACACAAACATATATATACACACAAGCGCATACACACACACACACACATATATGAAATTATTTATAAGCACTCACCCAAGTATGGGAACATATTCATATATGTACACACATTCATATATATACACAAAACTCAAACACATACATGCATACATCGCATACGTACATACGTATACGTGTGCGAGTGTGCGCACGTATGTTTGCATGTATGTGTGTGTGTGTGTGTTGTGTGCTTGTATGAGTGTGTGTGTGCAATTTCTTTTTTGATATTTTTTATTAGTAATGGATTATGTATACTAAACATTAATAAATTACATTTTCATCATCAATATGGTTTTTCTTTCTTCATATTTTTGCCAGGAAAAAAAAAGAAACAATACAAGTATATCAAATATTTGAATAGAAATGTCTTTAGATATGTATTTATATCTTTATGTGTTTGTTCTCTTTTAAGAACTTATAAAATATCTTATAGCAAGACTAATAAACTCTTTAAA
>NC_042997.1:133082954-133087954 GCF_006345805.1 Octopus sinensis | reverse complement strand
CGGATGAGGAGAGTCCAGGCTGTGGTTCTGTTCAATTTTTCGCAGATGCTTTTCAATTAAATCAATAAGTTACCCTCTTTACTCATGATAAACTTTGGTTGATTTAACATGCTTCATAAACTTCCTGTCATAGGATGAAATAATTAGACTTGCTTTCTAATTTTATCAAATATTTAAATTACAATGTAGCACATCATATTAGATGAGAGTTTGTAAATATAAGTCCTTGGAGGATGCAATAGCGAGTTTCTAGATATGTATGGTGTTTAGCGATGTCTATAAACTTCGCATGTTTGTATTGCTGTTGAACAAACCCATTAGTCTTGATTCACTTATTTATACCATGTTATAATAATTTCATATGTTCTTGTTCCATTTAGCATAGCATTTTTAGGAATGTATATGGACGCTAACCGATATGTTACTATATTTATCTATCTATCTATCAAATCAATCAATTAATCAATCTATCTATCTATCTATCTATCTATCTATCTATCTATCTATCTATCTATCTATCTATCTATCTATCTATCTATCTATCTATCTATCTATTTATTTATCTATCTATCTCCCTATCTATATGCTTACCTATTTGTATGTTTGTATGTATGTATTTATGTATGTATATGTGTATGTGTTCACATACATATACACTGTATTACATATGTTATGCCGCATTATATTTTGGCGTCAGCTTAAAAAAGACGATCCACCGTATTCTCGTTTGTTTAATGGTTTCGGATTTAAGCTACAAATGAATACAAAGAGAATTTTTTTTACTCATTTAAATTATGTATGTTTAATGTTTAAGCAGGAAAAATTTAATTAACATAATGTAGTTGTTGATAGAATTCAGAAAACAACAAGCATAAATCCCACTTATTTCATTTTGATATTTGAAACAACACTTGAAGCAAAACAATAATTTATAACACTTTCATTATATCATCGTAAGGAGTGTTTTGCTGGATTAACTAAAAGTCTTAATAAGAAACATTATTGGATTTTCCGAGGTTTAGCTTAAATTCGGAATGTTCAATAACTGTTACTCACCATCCTGTGGGTGTCTTTAACGAAACTAATAGCTATACTGGCCGTCCTCGACCAAGGTAGTTCGAAGTGATTGATATATTCACCATTTATCAATGATTAGCAGAAATATGTCTGCCGTCGACCCGTTGAACTACGTTCATTAGAAATACCCATATACACGTTTGTATCACTAACATAAAAAATTGATTAAAGTAGATTGTATGAGTAAGGCGGGTTCTGTCTTAGAAAAAAGAACGTAGCTTTCTCTGAAAACCTGATGATCTCCAGCCGTCTTTGACTCGCTCAGGAGTATTGAACATCACCAATACTCCTGTATTCATTTGCTGGACATCGCCAGGCCTGTCGTTTTAATTTGGATTCATTTTAACTTAATTTGTTTGGTTCTGATAGCCGAGTGTTCGTATAACGTATCATAGAAGAGAAGAATTTTTGCCAGGATACACAAATGCGGGGGTTAAACCTAGTGGTGGCAATGCTCTGATTGAGAACTTTATTGTTTTTCTTCCAGATTAAGAGCATCATGAATAGTTTAGTTTATTTAAACTTTGTTTCCTCGTGCTAAGTATCATTTAGGCTGATCGTGTCGTCTTTCCGACATGACAACAACGAAGCACGCCGTAGCAATAATCGATGAATTATTCATCAGAAGCATGGAAATTTGAGTGCTACAGATTTAAATCTGATAAAAAAAACAGTTATGTGATTATAAAGTCGAAGAGGCTTGGCAGCGTGGTTAAGACGTTCGCTTTAGAACCTTGTGGTTTCGGCTTCGAACTCGGCAGCCTGTTGAGTGCGTGTATATATATATATATATATATTATATATATATAATATATATATATATATATATATATATAATACAAAATGGGACAAGAACGCAACCATTCGGACAAATAGGTGATACTAAAAGGGACAACGAAACATCCAGATAGACGATACAAAGAAAACAAGGACGGGTTATTCGAAGTTTTCTTTCTTCAGTCAAGCACCAGATTAGCCTCGCAATTTCGGCTGATTATTCTATATGATTAATACATATATATATATACATACATGACACATAAACTCATAGAGTATGATCGATTTTTAACATGAAAAATTGCGATTTGTCCCGACGCGAAATAGATATTATACTTGCCACGCCAGCCACTCTAGTAGATTTTCGTGGTAGATTATGGAGTAGATTAGATAGAAACAATGCATTTGATATAGCAATGGGCTCACATGATTCTGCTCAGGCTAGTGACCTAGTTGAAATATATATCCTTTCTTTAATCCAGTCTCCCTTTCCGAAAGTAACAGGGGGTCTATATAGGGATGACGCCTTATTTTTCGTAGACAGAATTAGTACAGTTAGAAAGGCATAGAAAAATTTCTTTAGACTTTTTAAAAATTTAGGACTAAACATTAATATGGGTAAAGATTATTGTAGAGTGAATTTTCTTGACGCTACCTTCTGTCTTGATACTGGATTATTTGAACCATTTCATAAGTCAAATGATCATATTAAGTTCATTAGTGTAGTATCCAACCATCCACCCTCGATTATACGGAGACTACTAAGAATATCTCTACAAGAATTTCTAGATTATCTGCTAACAATAAAATTTTCGAATCTCATACATCTTATTGTAATGCTGCTCTAGCTGGGGCTGGGTACCGTGAAAAAATTCAATATTTACAAGAAGCATGCATACTCAACACTAGTAATTCCTCAAACTGCGATGCACATAGTATACCATCGCAACTTTACCGTTTGAGAACTCACTCAGATAAAGAACACAAGCCAGAAAGAATTGGTCATGTCAATGAACTACCAACGAAAACTCATAGACACACGCGTCATAATAATTTAACTGCTTTTGTTCAAATCCTGTACAACACACTCGATCAAATAAGCCTAAAAACAGATATAGGAATCAGGATGTCCTCTGGTTCAACCCGATTTTCGGCTTGCATGTTTCAACCAAGATCGCTGGAAATTTGTCTGATATTGTTAAGAAAATCCTTTGACTGGAGATCTTTAAGAGTTTGAGGAGGATGCATACATGATGGCTGCCCCCTCGTTAACGAGTATGGCTATTGCATGAAGCTTAACTGTTACTGGTGATTTGATCGACACACACACACACATACACACACACACACACACACACACACATATATATATATATATATATATATACACACATATATATATATATATATATATATATATATATATATACATATATATGTGTGTGTGTGTGTGTGGGTGTATATATTTAGATAAACAGGTAGATAGACAGGTAGATAATTGCATGCGTGTGAGTGCATATGTGTGTATGTTCGTGCGTGTGTGTGTGTGTGTGTGTGTGCGTGTGTGTATGTGTGTGTGTGTGTTTTAAAGGATGTATAAAATACCCGAATGTTAGATCGTGACAAAATGTGTTTTCGTACTATCTAGAATGCCTCAAGTGCTGCAGCCCACAATTACATAGAACTGAGATTAAATTTACCGGAAAAGTAAAAAAAAAAAAATAAAGTATGTTGAAATATATTATTGGATAAAATACAAAACCCAATACATATATACAGAAAAAAGGAAAAGAGAAATCAAAGGTATTATTGTCAAGTAATAGATTGAAATGGAAATTACGTTCACACGCGCGCGCACAGACAGACACGGGCGCGCACACACACACTCAGAAGCTCGTGCACACTTACACAAACACATATACGCAAACATACATATATATATGCATATATATGTATATGTATATACAGATAGTCATACATGTATAGACATACATACATACATACATACATACATACATACATATATACATAGATACATACATACATATATACATATATATATATATATATATATATATATGCATTCATACATATATGCATACGTACATACACACAAACACCTATACATACATATATACAAACATACTTACATTTATACGCATATACATGCATGCATACTTATGTACAAGCATTACACTAATCTCTGACATTATGTCAGCATAATAGCACAGATTTGTGAAAAAGAAAACATCTCGGACGAATTGATGAAAAATCTTCTGCTATTCAATCTGAACTATTGCGTAAATTCTGTATCAACGATTACTGGAACGTATGGCTACGTGACTACCTGTCTCACTACAAAACTTGAGAATTTAGAACACGCCAATCAGAAAATGCATGTTACCACTACAGGGTATCAAATGTTCTGCCAACATATTTTTAATTACTTCTTTTAGCCACTGGACTGCAACCGAGCTGGGATACTATCTTGTAGGGTTTTCGTCAAATAAATGGATTCTAGCGTTTCAGTTTCGTTCGTTTTTAAGTATGTTACTTAATTATGTCAGTTTCTTTTGTCGAACCGTTCAGTTACGAGGACGTACACAAACCAAAACTTTCTGTCAAGCTGTATGGAGGGACAAGCATAAACATCAAGGAAAACACTACCTATACACACACACACACGCACTTCGACTTTTTCTGTCCAAAAGTTTTCTCAAACGAATAATTGTATGCTGTCTTTCCTAGGTTTATGTGCTTCGAGATCCATTGTTCCTATATATATATTATATATGTATATATATATACATATATACATATATATATACATACATATATATATATGTATATATATATATATACATATATATATACATACGTATATATATATGTATATATATATATACATATATATATACATACATATATATATATGTATATATATATATATATATATATATATATATAGCAATTAAGGACAACTACTTAATAAGGAAAACTTAACAAGAAATTGTCAGGTAGATAGCGTAAAAACCTCATAAGAGAAAAAATTTCGAAAATAATTATTTCTATTGAACATATTAATTTATATATAGAGGGCATTATACATACATGCCAGAAGGCATTATACATACATGCCAAACGCT
>NC_042997.1:133065454-133075454 GCF_006345805.1 Octopus sinensis | reverse complement strand
ATAATATTAATAATAATAATAATAATAATAATAATAATAATAATAATGGTGATAAACATATATGCTTATTCACTTTTGAGAACTATACTTCTAATACGACTTCATGAAGTGTACTCTGTTGATTTCAAGAGCGTCTTATACACATATATATATATATATATATTCTGCTAAAACGGAAGCTAAGAGTTTGTCTTGCGACTAGAATTACACGCCACTACGATCATCATCATCATCATCATCAACATCATCATCATCATCATCATCTTCACCATGGATAGTTAGGTAAGTGATATTGGCGTTTAATTTGACTACTTATACCGCTACTAAAATATTGGAGAAGCTGCATAAGTTCATGCGCTGTCATGTGTTTGTCGTCTATCAGGAAACTTGAAGTAAGTAATAGAAAAGTAGTCAACTTAAACAAGGCAACAACATAAGATATATTTGCTCTTCTTTGTGCATCATAATATATCGTTACCACTTACAAGCAATATATTAATATTCATACACAAATATGTATGTTTGCATATATATATATATATGTGTGTGTGTGTGTGTGTGTGTTTTAGTGTATATATATATATATATGTATATAATATATATATATGTATATGGATGTATATATATTTATATATATATATACATATATACATGTATATATGTATATATATGTGTGTGTGTATATATGTATATACATATGTATGTATACATATGTGTGTGTATATATGTATATACATATGTATGTATGTATATATGTACGTATGTGTATATATATATATATATGCATATATATGTATGTATATATATATGTATACACACACATATATAGATATACATATATATATGTATGTATATATAAATACAAAATATATATATACATACATGCATATATATTATATACATATATGCATATATACATATATATATATATGCATATATGTATATAATATATATGCATGTATGTATATATATGTGTGTATCTATATATACATACATATATATATATATATATATATATATATATATATATATATGTATATCTATATATGTGTGTGTATACATATATATATATATATACATATATATGCATATATATATATATATACACATACATATATACATATATATATGCATACATGCATACATATATATATACATACATACATACATACATACATACATACATATATATATATATATATATATATATACATAGGTGTGTGGTGTGTGTGTGTGTGTGTGTGTGTGTGTGTGTGTGTGTGTGCAAGCAGACAATTGCTATGCTCTGTTAATGCTTCTAACTTCTTAATATGTAAGTTATTGTCGACATATTGTAGACAACGACAAAACCACAAACAAAACCATATAAGAACGAAAGGATAACTGAACATGTCGGCAAATAAAATGAACATAACCAAAACGTTCCTATATAATAGCAGAAAAAAAAGACATAAACCATGAAGTAGAAGAGCATAAAGAGCATGAACGACTGTGAAATATGATACTTTATTATTTACTGTCTGTGTGCAGCATATGAGATAATATTACTTATCAATAGAAGAAATGGCCTTACATATTTATGTGTGTGAGTGTGTGGGTGTGTGTTTGTGAGTTATTGGATGAAAGCAGTCAGAAAGTAACTGGAAAAATGTAAGGTAACTCGTTCATTTTTAAGATATATAGATCATGTAACGTACTAAGTTAGATAAAGCCGTGAGACTGATGGCTAATCGCTGCATATGTTGGATAAGTGTTCTTTGTTTTGGGGATTAAAGAAGGCAGCAGGTGGTTTCATGTGCAAAAGATCTCCACAATCTCTCGCGTAATCTCGTGTATTCTCATCCGAAATGGAGTAGATTACCAACATTTTGAAGTGGGTCACTTGAAAATTGGCAAGAGTTTTTCAGCATGAAACAATTGGTTGCTTTGTTTATAATGTGTGTGTGTTTGTTGCATGCGTGAATGCATGCATGTATATATGTATGTATGTATGTATGTATGTATGTATGTATGTATGTATGTATGTATGTATGTATGTATGTATTATTGTTGCTACTGCTGTTGTTGCTACTGCTACTTCTGTTGTCGTTATTGTTGCTGTTGCTGCTATTGTTGTTGTTGTTGTTGTTGCCGTTGTTACTGTTGTTGCTGTTCTTCTTCTTCTTCTTCTTCTTCTTCTTCTTCTTCTTCTTCTTCTTTTTTTTTTTTTTTTCTTCTTCTTTGCTGGATATGACTTTATACTGCATCCAGTAGCAGTTCGGTAGTTCCTGGGTTATGACGAGTGTCGAATCACCTCTCTGCTGCTATTGTTTTCATGTCTTCTCTGACTCGCAGTACTTTTTATTCAGTTTACTTCTATTTCAGTCTTTTCTTTCTTCCTTATTCTTTTCTTCTCCGCCATTTGCCTTCTTTCTCCTTCCTTCTCTAAATACTTCTAAATTACTTTGTCAGTGTCTGATTCCAGATATTAAATCTCTGTAACAGAATGCAATAAACTGTTCCTCCGTTGAGGTAACCGTAACGCATATATATTTGTAACCTCCAGTGTTGAGTTCCACATAACTGCAATGATGAAACGTACGCATGAGCTCATATACTTTCTATTTGTGTTTATCTTAATTTTCCCTATATACATTGATATGAATATATACAAACGCATGCTTCCAAGCTCACATGCAGAGGCACATCATCCATACGTAGATCAGAAGAAATGAAACAAATTATTACAAAGATTTGCTGTGGGAGAAAAAAAGAACGTAAACAGATCCTTTCTTTGCTTTTGATGTACACAAAAAAACACACACACACAGATATATAAGTGTGTGTGTGTGTGTGTATGATATCTATTTTCTTGGGGTACAAAGAGATGTATGATTGCTACTGGGAAGTATAGAAATAATGGGGTGTATCCTCTATTCTCTTTCTAGTGAAGAAGATACACGTAATGATGTATGGAGGAACTGTAGGAAAGGTATGTTAAACATAAGATGCAATTTATATCATTTGCTTACTAAGCATTCTGATTATTGCCTCCTCTGTGCTACAGATTTTTGAAGAACACAATTGCACATGTTTATACGAATTAAATGCTTCTGATCAAAAGCATTTTATCTATATAAACACAATGCAATAAGGTCTTTCTGTGAAGAACTGTTGTGGTTCCGCATCCAGTTTCACTTGGAACACTCAATGCAAATAACCACAGTGGTGAAACATACGTAGAAAGGAAATGCGATAAAATGCATCTTGTGTCATTCTCTCTAATATCTTTTATCTTTTACTTCTTTCAGTCATTTGACAGGGGCACCGCCTTGAAGAATTTTCGGCCGAATGTATCGACCACAGTATTTATTTGTTTATAAGCCTAGTACTTATTCTATCGTGTCTTTTGCCGAACCGCTGCGTTACGAGACACAAACACACATATGCATATATATATATATATATATATAGTATATATATATATATATATTCTATATATATATATATATATGTATGTATGTATGTATGTATGTTGTATACAGTGTTAGGTGTGATATACAGAATGGAATATTGAGGAAAAACGTCGACAAAATTTTGGAAAAAATCCTTTGTACTTGACAAGTTCTAGAGAAGAACGAAAGTGCTAATAATGAAGAAAATAAAATGACTTTTTCCAAAATTCTGACGGCTTTCTCTCTCTCTCTCTCTCTCTCTCTCTCTCTCTAATATATATATATATATATATATATATATATCTATAATATATATATATACATACACACACATATACACCACTTTTAATTTCCGTCTACTAATCCACTAAGTCTTTGGTCAGCCCGAGGCTTATAGTAAGAGGACTTGCAAGATGCCGTGTAGCGAGGTTGAACCCGGAGTCAACGGGTTGGGAAGCTTGCTTCTTATCACACAACCCCGTCTGTAAACACATACACGTACACACACACACACACGTGCGCGCATATTATACATATATATATATATATATATATATATATATATATATATATATATATATATGAGCACCACCAGCAAAAAAAATATTTTTTCCTCTGTCCTTCCCTTCTTGGGATCTTTCCTTCTCCTTGTTTCCGACGAAGAGCTCCGCTCGAAACGTTAAAACCCCCTTCCCTTCTTTTCTGAGCGTCAATAATACTTTAATTGTTCCACGTTCTCGCGTTGCTGTTTTTTTCTCTTTTTTTCTGTGTTTTCTTGTTTGGATTAACTATATATATATATATATATATATATATATATATATATATATATATGTATATGTATGGTATATATATGTATGGTGTGTGTGGTGTGGTGTGTGTGTGTGTATTACGTAAAGTTATAATTTTCAAGGTATTTTAAGAATAACAAATGGAATATTTGTTGACTGTGTTATTGAATACTGAGAGCCGAGTTAAAACAGTTTGTAAGATTAGAGTCATTTGGGACTTCAGGTTTCGCCTATCGATTTATTCAACCAGTGAATAAAGCTGCACTTTCTGCTATTCATAGAAGACATCAAAGGAAAAGCTTCCTCAAAGTTAACGGTGTGTATGTAACAGAGTCTATTTTATTCGTAAAAAAGTATAATGAAAGGAAATTTTATACAACAATAATTATTTGTAGTAGAAAACTAGCGGAATATTCTAGAGGTACAGACCACAATAAATATAAAAGCCAATAGGCTGGCAGGTAACAAAATGTTGTGAGAAGGGTTATAAAGATTTTAGCGAAGAGAATTCGGTGCAATTTCAGACGGTTGTTTAAAAAGATTGTAGATAATGACTTCTTAAAAAATTTAATGCATGTTAAAGTATCAAATGAATACATAAAATAGCTTTAAATTTCTGTTTTAGTATGTTTGCGTGTATAAATTACTTCAAATATATTGTATACATAATATATGTATGCAGATCCACTGAAAACCTATATTTGTAATATATTCCTTAAGAATCACATTTACGCTAAATATAAAATAAACATTTATTAGTATAACGGTCGGGAATTGAAAATGTCTTTAACGTTTTCGATCCTACGTTCTTCCATAATATATATAAGGTGAAAATTATAAACAACTTATAAATAAGAGCAAAAGAAAAGAAACATTATCCCAAATATGCCGAGAATAGACTTTAAATCGTCTATAACCACATATAATTAATTCATCACTATAAGCACATGCCTCAAAGTAAGCTGACAGAAATTTCTGAAAAATTTCGTTACTACCGAATCGGTCCGATTTCTGAGTTAATTCATAAAGAATTTTCTCGTCATCAGCAGTAAATACGTTAAAAAATAAATGAAATACTTACTTGCACCCACGGAACAAGCAGACGCAAAGTCATGAGCACACATCCCAAACTTTTAAGTCACTTCAAAAAAACCCTCGATCGAATAACATCGTTTACAAGACTTCATGCTTGGCATGACCAACTATAAACACCATTGGAACTCACACACAAGGTACATGAAACTTCTAGATACACCATTCTTCTTAAATAATGGAACTGCAACTATCAGACGTCTGTTTTCATTCTTTCACTTCACTCTGTATTTCACATCTTCTCTATAATAACTATTACTTAAACATTTTCTCGCACCGTCTCTGATGAAGGGATATAAAATATCCCGGAACAGTTGTACATATCTATATATATATAATATATATATATATATATATATATATATATCTATATATATATATATATATATGTATATATATATATATATATATATATATATATATATATGTATATATATATATATATATATCTATATATATATATATATCTATGATATATTACATAGGGCAGGCTCATGCTTCTAATATAGATAAATGATATATGCAAATCTTTAACGCATATATATCGGAAAATACTAACATATATACATATGCATATAGGCACAGACATGGCTGTGTGGTAAGAAGCTTGCTTCCCAACAACATGGTTCCAGGTTTAGTCCCAATGTGTGGCACCTTGGGCAAGTGTCTACCACTATAGCCTCGAGCCGACCAAAGCTTTGCGATTGGATTTGATTGACAGAAGCTAAAAGAACCCCCCTCTCTCTCTCTCTACATATATATATGTATATATATATATATATATATATATATCTATATATATATATATAGGGAGAGTTTACGAAAAAAACAAAAGACGAAGACAGGTGGTGTACAATACAAACAGATTATTAGTATAACGCTCAGGAATAGAAAAAGTCTGTTACGTTTCGAGCCCTACGCTCTTCTACAGAAAGGGATACAGAAAAAAACAAGAAAGGAGAGATATATACATATATATATATATATATATATATATATATATATATATAGTATATATATATATTATTTATATATAGAATAACCACATAAATATGAAACAGTGGAAAAATAGTACTCGAATACCGGAGGTAGAGTAATATGCGTTATTATAAAAACTGGAAAAGCATCACAAAAGCATCGCATAAAACTGCTACTCACAGTTTCATGGTCCCTTTCGTCGGACATTTATGATTGAGAATGGGACAAGAATTAAGGTTATATGTATAAATATATTATACAATTTACATTGACAGATACACATTTGAAGTTGATCTCATTTCATTGGTCGTCTCAGGTAGTGGTGTTTTTTTAAAGAAACGGTGATGTATATAATGATATTAAAAATTAAAAGGCTTAAATATCGTATTGTGTAAAATCGAAGAAAACCTGAAATCAAAATTAATTTTTAGTTGAGAAGGAAAAACACACATCAATATAAAACCCTTATGTGTGTATAGTCAAGCCCGTATACGCATACATATAAATAGACTTGCATAAACATACCCACATAAACATACCCACATAAATATATATATATATATATATATATATATATATATAATATACATAGTTACATACATGTATACACGTATACATATATACTTGTAAACATATATATACAAATGTATATCTACATACAATTATACATAAACATACATACACACACAATACATATATGCTCACATATATTCAAGATTGTGTGTCTGTTGTACTGAATATAAATATAAGAATGAAAATAGGATAAAAATAAATAAAAATTTTCAGAGGTGTAGATTAAATAAAATCAATTACAAAATGAAATTAAATTGCTAAAAATATTATTTAATATAATATGAATTTGAAAATCAGTAAAATTTTTACCTCGGAGAAATTTAGATAAGTAACTTAGCAACTGGCGAAACATCGCTAAACATTTTGTTCAGCTCGCTAAAGTTCTGCCAGCATCGTCACCTTACTAACAATGATGATAATAATAATAATAATGATAGATAAATGCAATAAAGTAAAATAATTAAGTAATAATAATAATAATAATAATAATAATAATAATAATAATAATAATAATAATAATAATAATAATAATAACAAGAACAACAACAACAACAATAATAATAATAATAATTAATAAATTATAATATAAAATGAAACAAATTATTACAAAAAATTCCTTTGGGTATTCGATATCTTCAAAACACATTTTGGGCAATTGTAGATGCACTTTTATAGATGTGCATTAAAAAATCAACGTTGAGAGGTATTTTATGCGCTGAATTGCAATATTAAAAAAAAACTATATGGTTTAAAAAAAGGTGCATTTAAAAGAAATATTTACAATAAAATAATGAAAATAAAAATTATAAAACTAAAATAGAAATATATAGTTTGTATGCAGTCGAAGGATTTTTTGAAAGGGGGAAAATGTAAAACGAATGTAATAATAAAATGGAGTCGATTTTTAGATGCGAAAGTCAATGTTACCCATACTGTATCTTTTCACTCGATATTTTATAATTCGTGGCGCGTCTGTAGGAATTTAAAAGATTCCGTCTTTGGTTTAGTGCGTATTTATCTTGGAGTGGGATGAAAAACTTTTCAGTCAGGCACAAATTGACGGAAACTGGAAGAAGCCCGTCGTATATGTATGTATATATGTGTTTGTGTGTTTGTGTGTTTGTCTCCCCAACATCGTTTGACAACCGATAATGATTCTGTCAGCCCACCGCCTTCATGTGTGCGTACGTGCGCGCGCATGTGAGTGTCTGTGTACGTGTGTGTGTGTGTCTGTGTGTGTGTGAGTGCGTGCATGTATGTATGTATGAATGTATTCAGTATAATCATATAAAGCAGCGGTGATCAAAATAATGACGCCTGCATTTTTTTATCTATTACAACGCCCTCGAAAGTGAATGCTATTCGCTGCGAAATTTTGTCTTTTAATTCGTTCTTAGCGTGTTTCTCTGTAAAACATATTCTATCTTCCAAATGGCGTCAGCAGACTATCAGACACTGGTGTTTGGGCTTAATTATACCCCCTCAGAGATAGACACCAAATAAGTCCTTTAGACTATTTGGATTACTGCGTGCTTTTCGCGTAAGATCTACAGGGATAAATACGCTTAAGTATCTAGTAATGCATTAAAAATAGTTACATTTCATAATTCTGATCCACGCTGATTCCTGTACGTGAACAGAATTAATTCTAGCTTCGCCAGCCTCACCTGCTTTCTACATTGGATCAAATTTTCCTAATTCAAAAGAGCTGTCTACGATATACATATATATGTATAAATAAATAAACAAATACATGCAGGCATATATATATTATACTATATTTATCTATATATATATATATATATATATATATATATATATATATGCATAAACACGCGCACACACACATATATATTTGTGTAATTGTATTTATGAGTGTGCATGTATATATATATATATATATATATGTGTGTGTGTGTGTGTATGCATATATGCATATATGTAAGTAAGCCTGCATGTATATGAATATTTATAGATATATGTATGTATGTATATATATAAGTATATATGTGCGTATATATGTAAGTGCGTATATGTGTATATGCAAACCACATACAAGAAACTTCGAATATCATACCTCTTTATTTCGTAATTGCACTTCACAAAGTTATGAACATAAGTCACGTGTATGCATACACACACATGCACACACAGAGACAAACACGCACATGGACATGCCTACATATTGTTTCCAAATATATGTATAGACATCTGCGCGTATGTATGTAGGTATGTCTGTCTGTCTGTCTGTCTGTGTGTTGTATGTTAGTATGTATGTATAACATAAATATATAATATATATATATATATATATATATATATATATTATATATAATATATCTGGTGTGTTTATGTGTACGCGTGCCTGTCTGGATAAGAATACTAAAATATTAACGCGATTTTTTCAAAATCACACGCAAAGTTACATAAATATATATGTTGAAATACTAAATATTTAAATATAAATTCCATTTTGTTTCCTGAGGAGGAATAATCTGCGACTGACCTTAGATACATAAAATTATAAATGCGTCTGTCATCTCTATCAGCGGCCGACAGACAGTCGGCTTTGAGATAATTACAATATTTATATACGCTACTAAACTAGTTTATATAAATCAGCTACATATTTATATGTTTGAAAAGTTTGTAAATACCAAAGTTGCAATCTTTTTGTGAAAACTTTCAAAACTGAAAGACTGACTTTGAAACGAACGACATTCCGACTATATATAATGTCCACGGTTTCTACTTTCAAACGGAACAGGGTATTAAAATTCAACTGGGTAGCCACTCTACTGCACGCCAGTGAATGAGACTAACATGTATATATGTGTGTGAGTATATGCGTGTGTGTGTGAGAATGTATGTATGTCTATAAGTATGCATATATACGTGTTTGTACGCTTTTGTAGTTAAGTGCACGCATACGTACGTTTGTATGTGTGGTGTATATATATATATATATATATATATATATATATATATATATATATATATATATATAGTTATATATATAATATATATATATATATATATATTATATATATTAGATATATATATATATATCTATATTATATATATATATATATATAGATATATATATATATATAGATATATATATATATATAT
>NC_042997.1:133060427-133065354 GCF_006345805.1 Octopus sinensis | reverse complement strand
GATCCCCTTCACTCAAAGTTTTTCAGGCCTTCCGTTAGTTCAGTTGCAGCAGTTGAATATGTCAAGACAGTTATAAGCCCTACAAAAGCTAAATTGTTATTGGATGATGAACAAATTCTTATTATTTAGTTTAAGTCATGTAATAAGATCAGTAGTCTGATAGTATAACTATCAGACAACATCTTTCAGAATAAGGCACAGGCCTCACCGACTCCTTTAGAAAAAAACTTCTCCAAGTAACCTGGCCTCACTGGGTGTTTCAATAACTAACGTGTATCGACTTTCTCGCAGGCTATGAGTATTATACGAGTTACTGATATAAAGTGGTCTCTATAGATTCCATGAGATTAGCCTGATTAGAATATGTTCGTTACTTTTTCAACCGCTGTGTGCAATGTCCTGGGGAGTGTATTTTATGATCAGGAAATGAAGTTAGAGAACGAATTATGGCCAGATTTTCTTGGCTTTTCACCACTCATTTGAGCAGAGTGGTACACTGCAGGTAGTAGGCAAAAAATCCAATCAGGCTTACATGCTAACAATGTTCGCTCTGAACTGAAGATGTGTAGCGTTCTGACGAGGAACTTTCATCACATTTACAATTTCTCCTATTGCCAGGCTCTCCAATGCATGAGGCACTTTTAAAGATCCAAATCCAAAGATCCATGTTATAGCTGATGATATAAATGCAGTGAAAACTTGTAGTGTTATTAAGAGATGAGGGCAATTTTCTATCTGTATTTTAGCTGTGAAGGTAAAAGATCCATTAGAAAGACGACTGTTAACCGCACCAGGCAGCTGAAGAATATAGAAATCAATTCTTCGAAGAACTCCCTTGCAACTAAGCTCCGCATCTTGTTCTCTCAGGGATTGCTCCCTTAACCTTTCTGCTCTTAAATGCACCCACGAAGCAAGTGAGATGTGGTTGATAAATATCAGTGGCGGCGTGCACACAGAATTTCTGGGAGTTATTGCTAGTCCAAAGCAAGCGATTACTGCGCATCACAGCGGGGAAACCTGGACAGGGCTTTAATGATGGAGTCGCTAAGTACTGACAGAGAAGATTCACAACCTCTGTTGCTTCTTACTTCGGTTCACAGCCACAGAGTGACTAGTACCACTGTGTTAGATGCACGGCATTAGGCACACGTATGCATATATACATGCATAAATATGTATGTGTGTGTGTGTGTATACACACGTATATATACACATATATATATGTACAAACGCACACGCAAATGCATATATGCATCTACACACTTATTTATATATGTGTGTGTGTAAGTATGTATATATATTTGTTTATGTGGGTGTTTGTATGCATCTATATGCATACGCGCGCGCACACTTGTATAACTTGTATATACGTATATATATATATATATATATATGCATGTATACTTTTAAGTACTTACATAAATATATCCCTACCCCTAACTCACATGAGCGCGCGTACAAACTTTTACGTCATGCAAATATTTTGCCGCTGTGTTTCCTATTTCACAGTTAAATGCTTGACTGCTAAAGTTTTAGGATGTGGATGTTTCAAGTTGGTTTTCTTAGATATCTTCTATTCCTATCTGATTTTCCCTTCAACTTTGTAGATCTTCACTGGGGTCATTATTAAACAAGAGTCCACAGTTAACACTCTTGGGAAAGATTTGAATGGAAAAAGCCTCAAAGATGGAATCGGGAAGAAATTCAAAAGTATGAGGCCTGGAATTTCCATATATAACATACTAAGTGCATATTTGGGGTTAGTTAACATTTCAAGCTAAGAGTTTATGTATGTGTGTGTACATACATATATATATAGCTATATATATAATATATATATATATATATATATATATATATATATATATATATATATATATATACAGACATAAATATATATATACATACATACATGCATACATATATATGTATGTATCCACATATATATATATATATATATATAATATATATATATATATATATATATATATATATATATATGCATGTATGCATGTATGTTTGTATGTATATATATATGTATATCCATATTATATATAGTATATATGTATTGCTTCCTTGCCACATAGTCCTGAGTTCAGTCCCACTGCGTGGCATCTTGGGTATGCGTCTTCTATTATAACCCCGAGTCGACCAATGCCTTGTGAGTGGATTTGGTAGACGGAAACTCAAAGAAGCCCGTCGTATATATATATATATATATATGTACCGGACTCTACTATCCGTATACAAAACCGAACCAAACCCTTCAATATATGAATGTATTCTCGAACCATCCCTACTCAACTATTAATAGCATCTTGGTAGCTATCTCTATTAGGCTGTCAAACTTATCGGCTAACGAAGATATCTTTAAACAACATACACCGTTTTATACAACGCCCTGAAATTAAGCGGATTTGCAAAAGCATTTATTATGTACAAAATGCAACATTTAAAATGGTATGGAAGACAAGGATGAAGGGAACAACGACAGGCAGCTTCATCTCTGGCGTCGGTCTACAGAAAAGAAAAGATTTTCGGTTGCAGCAGGAGAAAAAATAGAGAAGATATCAACGAAAAAAAAAACGAACTAGTAAAATACAAACAAACGCTAAAAAAGAAGTAACTGAAGTGAAAATTTTACCACCGGAAACATTAATGGAAGAAGAAAAGAGAAAGGCAATAGTATATACGACGTTTAATCTGAAGAACAAAAGATTTGACAGAATGCAAGAAGAAACTATTGAGAAATGCTTGCAAACAATATGGAAAGATATTGAGTATATATCAAGAGTTAAAAAATTTGGTACTGTTGAAGTAAGAATAGTGAGCGAGGAAAAAGCACTGAAATATTCCATCGAAACTCTTAAAACAGAAGAGGTAATCCTTCTCCCAATGTATATAGGGAGGTGGACCTCGAAAGTACGAATTTCAAAAATCCCATCAGAAGTTGACGCCGCTTGGTTGGTGGTGACTGTGACGATGTATTTGGAGAAGATCACGCTCCTCCCAGCGTCGGTCACAGAGAAGCAAAACTGGCAAGGCCAGACGTTAAATATGATAATACAAAAGAAACCGCAAACACTGGAAGAAATCCCAGAAACAATTGAATTAGGGGAAGAAAACTTTATCGTGTTTGTGGAAGGCCGTAAACCGCGGTGTTTTAACTGCGGGAAGTTGGGGCATATACGTGCGGAGTGCTACCCGCCCCGAGAAAAAGAAGAAGAGGAGGAGAGGGAAGAAGAAGAAAAAGAAATAGAAGCAGAAAGTAGCAACCAACTTAATTCTCTTCAGCGGCTCTTAATGCCTAGAGTTAAACTCAACTTTCTTCGTCAATCTTATAATAAGAAAAACCGTTAAAAAATGTTGATTTTCAGCTGTGTAAAAGTGTAATCAACAAATTAAAAAGGTGGCTTATTAGTAATGAGAAGATAAAGGCAAAATTAATAGAGGTTACAAAAGTGATGGAAGGTAATGACTAGCATGACGGAAGGTAATGATTTGCTAAAAATATGGGTTGAATTAACGCTAAAACTACTAAAGTACTAAAGTGGCTTAAAAATAAGTACTGGAGTCGATTCATTTGAATAAAAATTCTTCAAGGCGGAACACGAGTATGGCCGCAGTCTTATGACTGAAACAAGTAAAAGATAAAGGATAAAAGATACACACACACACACACACACACATATCAAAATAAGCAACAATGATATGCAGAGGTAATGCCGTACGATCGCTTCATGAGACGATCGTACTGCATTACCGCTGGATATCCTTGTTGCTTATTTTGATTTTAATCACCTTATTTTGAAATTGTATTGATAATACCGTACTAAATTCTGGTGCCTCAACTTAAGTACCATATTCATCTGAATCTCTCTCTCTATATATATATACGAGCAAAACGCCCCCCGTCCAATGGACGGTGCTGAGTTGTCAGACATTTAAACCAAATTTTCTCAAAACAACTTACGCTGATTTAACCTAAATTTGAGACACCAAGCAAGCCGGCTTTTTTTTGGACAAACTGCATGTGCATTTTGCTCGCGTACGCGTAGTATCGATCACAACAGCTGATGTACTTGCGCGTACAAATGCACGTTCTGGCGGTTTTATCGATCGCATTCTCACCTAGTATCGATTTTTGTAATTTTTTCAAGACTTATACACGCCCCGATATCGTCGGTATCTACATATCAAATTTGAGTGCAATCAGATGGAGGATGCCCGAGATCCTAGAAGACACACACAGACAGACTGAACAGATTTTATATAAGATATATAGATATATATATATCTATCAATACAGTGATTGTTTCTTATCAGGAACAAAATGTTTAATAGGACTGCTATAGAAGTGCTCAATTAAATGAGACAAATATATTAAACTATGGGTGCAGAACAAACAAATACAAGGTCACCACCGTAACTTTTCATATCTCGAACATTAATCACATCAATGCTTTTTCTTTCCACATAGAATATACATGTATAACATCACGGAAGATGAACATAACTCATCAGTACAGCATATAAGAAAAATGCAAGAAAAATGTGTGAATACAGTCATCACGGTTAAAAGTAATTACCTTAGCGATTAAGAAATATATATATATATTTTAAAACATTACAACACCTAGATAATAAATTACGTAAAAAATATAAAGTAATATATAAATATATAGATATATAAAAATATATGAAAATACATAATATAGGAAGCAATAAATAAGTAATATTAAATATAAGGTAAGATAAAATTTCATCGTTTAGAAATTGTCTTCATTAAAAATTACTTTTCAGATAAGGGAAAGCTATAGTTAAAAGCTATTGTCCAAGCAAAAAGAAGAAACCATATTTACATTTATTATATATATATATATATATATATATACAAGCTTTTTCATTCTCTCTCTCTGTTTATTTA
>NC_042997.1:133022927-133057927 GCF_006345805.1 Octopus sinensis | reverse complement strand
TGTGTTTGTCCCCCTAGCATTACTTGACAACTGATGCTGGTGTGTTTACGTCCCCGTGACTTAGCGGTTCGGCAAACGAGACCGATAGAATGAGTACTGGACTTACAAATAATAAGTTCCGGGGTCGTTTTGCTTGACTAAAGGCAGTGCTCCAGCATGGCCGCGGTCAAATGACTGAAACAAGTAAAGAGCATATATGTATGTATTATGTATGTATGTGTGTGTATGTGTGGGCGCGTGTGTATGTGTATCTACTTATGTATGTATATATGTATAATTGATTTATCTATGAACGTAAATGAAAGGAAACAATCTTCAATAGCTACTTCACTTTAGCTTATCAGCAGCTCTTCAAGTATTTATACTTGTTTTATCAGTAAGGGCTTTCATTATATATTCTGACAATAAGTATATGAACAATTGAAATTTAATGATTATTTTCATGAAGTATAATCGTAACAGATTCACGATGATATAAATCACTTAAATAACAACAACAATTTCTTGCAACATATACCTATAACTGACAGTTTCGTCATCAGAGCTCCCTTTCCTCAAATTGCGTTTACATGTGTCATCTGTCGTTAGTTTTAAAAGCATAAATAGATCATTTTTATTGTTTATACATTTGTTTATTATCTATCTCTTTGTTTTCATTATATCTTTTTAGATGTTTGCATGTATTAGTGCCCACTGCTAAATTAATTTTTTTTTAAATCGTCTTGGATGTCAGTACATCAATCATGTTTTTTGCTTATTGGTAACACCATGTCCTACTCGTATTCTAATTCTGACAAAGATTTATCTTTATTTTTCCATTCTTTTTTCTTTTCTTTTTCTTTTCTAATGTGTTTGCTAGCATGGCTGTGTGGTAAGAAGCTTGAGCTAGTGACTTCTACTATAGCCTCGTACCGACCAAAGCCTTTTGAGTGTATCTGGTAGCTGGAAACTGAAAGAAGCCCAACATGTATGTGTGTATTATATATATATATATATATACATATATATATATATTATATATATATATATATAGAGAGAGAGAGAGAGAGAGAGAGAGAGACGAAGAGAGAGGAAGAAAGAGAGAGGGAGAGAGAGATAGAGTGATAGATAGATAGATAGATAGATAGATAGATAGATAGATATGTAGATAGATAGATAGATAGATAGATAGATAGATAGATAGATAGATAGATAGATAGATAGATAGATAGATAGATAGATAGATAGATAGATAGATAGATAGATATGTCCAGGGTGATTGAAAAGTAACTCCCTATTTTAAAATACTTATCATTTACTTATTTTAATATAATTTTTTTTCAAATGTGTTGTGTATGTTCTTTAATGTATGGAGATTGATTCTATGTTCCTGTTTTCAATTTTTTTTAATTTTCAGATCGATTATTTTGGAGTTTGGGGGAGGTGATGAAGAATGGTCTGATCTCATTGAAAATATCCTTTGAAGTGATGAAGCGGTATTCGACATCGGTGGGTTTGTGGCCCGCCACAACTGCTCCTACTGGGCAGGAGAAGATCCTCGTACTGCCTATGGAAAAAAAACATGCTGAATCGGCCCAAGGTAACTGTATGGTGTGGAATGACTTCGGACAAGATTATGAGTCCTTTCCTCTTTTGCAACACCATCAATGCTGAAAGGTACCTCACCATGCTACAAGATGAAATCTGGCCAATTATTAGTACTTGGGAGAACATTGAAGATTTTGATTTTTATGCAAGATGGTGCTCCTCCACATTTTGCTATTGTTGTTCGTGAATGGCTGAATGTCCACTTCCCTGGGAGACGGATGTGTCATCGAGGTCTGCATGGTTGGCAGACTAGAAGCCCTGATTTAACACATTGCGACTTTTTTCTTTGGGGTTGGTTAAAGCTGCAAGTCTACTCTACCAAACCAACGACTTTGGAAGAACTTAAAAGGCGAATACGAGAAGTTATATCTTCCATCCCAAAAGAGTTTCTGATGAAATCAGTTGATGCGGTTCCCGGTCTGCTTGAGAAGCTGGTGGCGAATGATGGTGCCTATATCGAATTTTAGATAAAACTCCATGCTATACGCTTTCTTCACATATTCATTTTTCTAAAAAAAATTATAGTTAATAAATAAATTATAAGCATTTTAAAATAGTGAGTTACTTTTCAATCACTCTATATATATTCATATCTTTGTGTGTGTTTTTGTCTGTGTGTATGTGCTTGTCCTCCATCCCGCACCGCTTGACAATCGGTAACTTAATTGTTCGGCAAAGAAAGACCGATAGGATAAGTACCAGGCTTTAAAAAATAAGTTCTGGGTCCGATTTCTTCGACTAAAACCCTTCAAGGCGGTGCTCCAGCATGGCTGCACTCAAATGACTGAAATAAAATAAAAGAAAGAGAATAAAAGAAAGTGCAAGTAATAAACTGGTTTACACGCTACTCATAATAAGATTTTTTAATCACAAATGCGTAGAAAGTGCTCAATAAAAATTGTAATTCAGAAGTATTTGTAATATATGCAAAAAATTATTTTGAGCTAATACTGCTTCAATAAGTAATAACTAACTGTGACCCAGCCTACCGGTTATTTGCAACACCCGTGATTTTTTTATCACTGCTTTTCTATATCGGTTGTAGCTAAATTTGTCTAAGTATGCGGTGGCTTGTGAATACTTGCTGCTGATGACGCAGAGGGAAGCAGAAAACTAGATTTAGCAATTCCACCGCCGCTGCTGGAGGCTTTTCCTCGGCTGCTGAAATGCTTCTGTGTTTTTTAGCACTATACACCAACACGAAATGCTGTCTCGAGAGGAATACCGCAACTTTCTGGCTTTCTACAGTGTATCAACTTTATGTAAGATATAGGAATCCCATAAAATTCCTAAAATTATCAGTAATTCAAAAGTACCAATGATTTTTTAAGTATACTTGTTTCAAATGTATTTTTGCATTTCATTGACCACGTAGTTTTCAAACAAGTCACTAACTGTAAAAATACATGCTTTTTAGCTCTAGATATTGCCTACATAATGTTTGGTTTTTGTTCTTCGTCCTTTCTGACAGCAATGTTTGAAAAATCTTGTAAAACATGAAAATGAAATAGGACGTTTTGAACGTTATACAGAATTACACTTGGAGTGCTGAACTACAAATAAAAGAACATTGTTATGTATTCCATATTATAGTGCAGAGATTCGAATGGTTGGTTATGCATCCAGACAACTGAGGAGTTGGCTGTTCGTATTCCGCAATCAAGATTGTTGTGCATTTGAAAAAGACGCTTTACATTCAAATATACATCACATAGCAGAAACAAATCGCCACTGTCTACGAAGACAATTCTAGAACTTCCCTGTAGTTATGGCTTGGTGAGGGACAAAGTCCACTAGACTGATTTCCTGGAAAACTCTCTGAAAACGGAATCTTTCTTAATGCACCCAAGAATCTATAGATCAAGAGATACTCCTCCCCACTGTCTTTAAATATGCACAACTATATTTAACGTGTTCGTGTACGCTCATACATGGAAAGACCATCGCTGCAGAAAATGTCTCGGTAGAGAAATTCACTTTATAGACAATAAATGTGAGAAACAGCGTTAGCTATAAATGATATCACGTGTTTCTGAGTCATCATCAACTACAGTCACCGAATGCTTGCTTCGTGCATACCTCCTGAGAAATGTCGTCCTTGTATTTAAACAGCATATATTCGATAATGTGTATGAAGCTTTGTCACGCTGGAATTATTTAATTAGAGGCACAAATCACGATTAATGAGTGAAACATTTACAGTAAATGGGTTAATTAATACTATATTATTATTATAATATCTAAAGCAGTGAGCTGGTAGAAACGTTAGCACGTCGGGCGAAATGCTTAGCGGTATTTCGCCTGCCGTTACGTTGTGAGTTCAAATTCCGCCGAGGTCGACTTTACCTTTCATCCTTTCGGGGTCGATAAATTAAGTACCAGTTACGCACTGGGGTCGATGTAATCGACTTAATACCTATGTCTGTCCTTGTTTGTCCCTTCTATGTTTAGCCCCTTGTGGGTAATAAAGAAATGGGTATTTTGTCGGCCGTTGCGTTCTGAGTTCAAATTCCGCCGAGGTCGACTTTGCCTTTCATCCTTTCGGGGTCGATTGAATAAGTACCAGTTACGTCCTGGGGTCGATATAATCGACTTAATCCGTTTGTCTGTCCTTGTTTGTCCCCTCTGTGTTTAGCCCCTTGTGGGTAGTAAAGAAATAGTATTTCTTCTGCCGCTACATTCTGAGTCCAAATTCTTCCCAGGCCTACTTTGCCTTTCATCCTTTCGGGGTCGATGAATTACGCGTTGGAGTTGATGTAATCGTCTAGGTCCCTTCCCACTAAAATTTTCAAGGCCTTGTGCCTAGAGTAGAAATAATTATTATATTTGTTTCTCTTTCCTGTTTTGAATTTTTCTGTTTTATATAAAACTCAGAGGCGTAGCTAGGGTAAATGGTGCCCAGGGCAAGCATCAAAATTACGCCCTCTTCCCGCCAAAAACTGGAAACTCGTATAGAAAGGGCTTCATTAGAAAATTATCTTGGCCAAAATTGCATCGCCGCTCCCGCCAAAAACTGGAAACTCGTATAGAAATGACTTAATTAGAAAATGATCTTGGCCAAAATTGCATCGCCGCTCCAACCAAAAAGTGGGAACACACATAGAAATGGCTTAATTAGAAAATGATCTTGACCAATATTGCACCCCCGCTCCAACCAAAAAGTGGGAACTCACATAGAAATGGCTTAATTAGAAAATTAGATCTTGGCCAAAATTGCACCCCACTCAAAGTGGTGTCCAGAGTATGCGCCCTGCTAGTCCCACACTAGCTATGTCCCTGATAAAGCTACAATGTTGCAGTATGGTTATAACCAAGTAGCAGGAACCAGTGACGGAGCACAGTCGCAAAAGTGAGAGCACGAAACCCAGAAGAGCTGCAAAAGGAAGAAAATAGCATCGAATAAACGAAGAAGGTCCATTATATTGGATCAGGAGTTTTTTTTCACACTTTGCAAATTGTTGCGCACACACGAGTGTGTACGAGCGTGTGTATGTATGCATGCATCTCTCTCTCACTCATTTTATCAATGTATTCGTTCATACACACACACACACACATACATACAGACGTGTATACATATACGTATACATATATACATATAAATTTATACACATACACACACGCACACATACATATGCACACATATTCTCATATACGTAATAGACTTACCTGAGGTTAAAAAACATGAAAGTAGTCATTTGTATTTGTGAAGTTTCATACCAAAGAGCAATATTATCTCTGCGTGTGTGTGTGCATGTGTGTGTGCATATGTTTACATATGTGTATATATATATATATATGTATGTATTTATGTATATACATACACATATAAACATGTTTATATATTCATATGTGTGTATATATAATATATATATACATATATACACAAACACACGTATATATGTATATATATAATACATACATATATATTTACATATGTATATATATACATACATACATATATATACATATGAATATATATACATGCATACATACCTACATATATATATATATATATATATATATATATATATATATATATATATAGATAGATAGATAGATAGATAGATAGATAGATAGATAGATAGATAGATAGATAGATAGATAGATAGATAGATATTTACGTACGCACACACAGGCAGACCCAGATATACAGACATATTCTCTCTGCTTACATATTATTATCTGTATATAGGCAGAGAAAGAAAGAAAGAAAGAATGAAAGAAAGAAAGAAAAAAAGAAAGAAAGAAAGAAAAAGGGAAAGAACGAGGGGGGAACAGTAGTAATATATCGAGTGTTTTTGCTTGACCATTAGAGAGTTATTTGTAAGCAAAAGATTTATAGACTTTTTGAAGTTGTGAATACTTATACCATCTTGTCAACAACTTTTGTTTTACTTCCCTGCCAGACATAACACATGTTTTGTACGAATTCAACAGAACTCAAGTGTTTCTCAACTGTCGGTAATTCTCACGCATAAATAACTCTACAAGAGGGAGGATTTAGGCGGTATTTTGATTAAAGGGAATTTCTAATTAAAGACACATGCACGACACAGAGAAATAATTAAAGAGTATAGGCGTTAAAGCGTTCGAGCAGTGTCTGTCTATAGCACTTGGGTCAACCAAGTGAAAAATGGCAGCGCTCGTCTTTACTGGTAAGAAGGAACAAAAAGACTGAGCGGAATTTGAAGTGGCTTCTCCTTCTCCCCTCATCGTCGCCATCGTCGCCATCATCATCATCATCATCATCATCATCATCATCATCGTCGCCGTCATCACCAGCAGCAGCAGCATCGTCGTCATCATCATCATCATCATCTCCCCTCTTCTACGTCATGTCGTCATCGTCGTCCACCTCCTTTACTTCTCATCGTCGTCCTCCTTCACTACTACTACTACTACTACTACTACTACTACTACTACAACCACCACCACCACCATCACCACTACTACGACTACCAACATCACCACCATCACTACTACTACTACTACTACTACTACAACTACTACTACTACCACCACCACCACCACTACCACCACCACCACCACCACCACCACTACCACCACCACCACCATTACTACTACTACTACTACTACTACTACTACTACTACTACTGCTGCTACTGCTGCTGCTGCTGCTGCTTTCATTCTTGTCCTATTTTTGTTCTCGCTCCCCGTTCTCTTCGTCTTCTTTCCCATTCCATTCCTTCTTCGGTTTATTTAAAATTAATTAATCCTGATATTTAATAAGGTGACATACACTTTAAGCAGCTGTTGACTTGAAATTATACTTTGGTTCAAAACCTGATATGGTGTGATATAATATTATATCACATTATATTACATTATAGTCTTTTTTTTTCATGCCATGACTCCAGGCGTCAGCTATCATAGACCACCATCTCCTCCTATAACCATCACTCGTACAACTTGGCACGTTATTTGATCGGTCTTTCTGTAGCCATCGGGTTAAATCCTCTATCATCTTTTCTCTCTGTCTTTGTACAATCGTCTTCATTTCGATTTTCTTCTGTAGTAATTAAGCGTTCAAGACATTGTTTTCTTTTTATTTTTATTTTTCATACGATGTCTGATAAATGTAGCCTGTTGTTAGCTCCTTGCGCTACTAAAAGACTTGTCTAATGACTTTGAAGTCTGTCTATTTACATTGGACACTTTCAACATTGTCTGCAGCATAGTATAGTATAGTATGGTATGGTATAGCATAGTACAGTATAGTATAGCATAGCATAGCATAATATAGCATAGTAGGGTATGGTATAGCATAGTATAGTATAGCATAGTATAGTATGGTATAGTATAGTATGGTATGGTATAGCATAGCATAGTATAGTATGATATAGTATAGTATAGCATAGTATAGTATGGTAATGTATAGCATAGAATATTATAGTATAATATGGTATGGTAAAGCATGGCATAGTATAGTATGATATAGTATAGTATAGCATAGTATAGTATGGTAATGTATAGCATAGTATAGTATAGTATGGTAGGGTATCTTATAGTACAGTATAGTATAGTATATATAGTATGGTATCGATTAGTATAACATAGTGTAGTATAGTATGGTGTGATATAGCATAGTATAGTATGATATAGTATAGCATAGTATAGTATAGTGTAGTATGGTATAGCATAGCATAGTATAGTACGGTATTGTATAGAATAGCGTAGTATAGTATAGTAAGGTATAGCATAGCAATAGCATAGTATAGTATAGTATGGTATAGCATAGCATAGTATAGTATGGTATGGTATAGCATAGCATAGCATACTATAGTATGATATGGTATAGCATAGTGTAGTATAGTATAGTTTGGTATAGCCTAATATAGTATAGTATGGTACAGCATAGTGTAGTATAGTACATTGCGTTTCATTACGTTACATTGTGGAGCGGTGGAGTGGCTGAATCGTTAAAAGATAAGAAAAATATACCTTGCAGTATTCGTTTCTAGATCTTTACATTTTGAGTTCAAGTTCCACTGAGGTCAACTTTGCGTTTCAACCTCTCGGAGTCGATAAAATATGTACCAGTTGAGCACCAGGTCGATGTAATTGACAACCCCTCTCCCTATAGTTGCAGGCTTTGTGCAAAAGAAAATTGAAGCAATTATATCATGTTGTTTTTCTTCACCACTTTTATTGGTTTCAGTTATTGAACTGCAATCATACTGAGGTAGTACACAAGCTGACGTTTTTATCAAGTTCGAAAGAAAGCAAAACAAAATAACCAAATGCTTCAAGTTATTACTACTATCCAATGCGACTAATGTCCCTTTGTCATTTTTACTAGTAGTATTCTAATAGCCACTAGTGTGGCTTCCTGTTCGTCATTATAGTGATATATACTGTATGTTTTTTTTTTTTTGTGTGTGTGTGTGTACATATACACATAAACGCATATGCGTGTATATATATATATATGTATTCACACACACACGAACATACGCAGTCTGATAATTTCTTCCTTTCCACCTACTAATATAGGAAGCCCTGAAAGAGGTAAGAGTGGTTTCCCATCCTCCTTTGATAAAATGATTGAAAAATAATACAATAAGAACGTATATCAGCTCCTAACTATATCACTATGGAATCTTTGTCTTAGTCCTACACTCCCAGCCACTGAAGTTTTAATTTTTCCATAGCATCAATATAGTTGCCACTCTATGACTTGTCCCACCTCTTATGAACGAAGCCGTTATGTTTTTGATCAAAACTTATATTACAAAATGTGACCTATTCCTCCTAGACATAAACACTCGAAAGAAAATGAACAGGAAAACGGAGAAAGCAAATTTTTTAACATTTTGTGGGGAAAATAGAAAAAAAAATATGGAAGCCGCATAATCGTAGCCATGTCTAACAATATCAGAAATAAAGAAAAACAATAGACTGCGAAGGCAGACAAAGCAGAGTATTTCATGACAGCAGTTAATGATATATATTAGTGTGTGCAAAACAATTGCCATCTGACCAATAAAATTCGACCATACACATGTAATCAAATATTCAGTTTCCGATCAATATCATATGTTATCCGAAACAGATATTCAACGTACACAAGAAAGTGCTATAAATTTTCTATACCCTTTGAGGTACCTAGACTTGTGCGTTCGAAACAGATATCTAGCGTGCATGTGGAAACAGATCTTAATCTTAACAAGGATAGAAATTCGTTCTCGTCTGCCTACTTAAATTAACTTTAGTCAGTTCTAACAAGAATAGAGTTTATGGTTGGTTCTGAGACCGATTTATTGTGAATCAGTCTCGGAACCGAGTCAAGGAAATGACACTGTTTATTAGTTTTAGTAGTAACACGTATCATGTTAGTCGGTGGAGGGATAACTAAATCTATATAATACGATCAAAATATAGACTTTTCGCCTCTTTCTTCAATATTTTCCCTTGGCACGTGATGAAATCTAGCCTGTTGCACTTTGATCTGTTGCTTACGCAGTAAACTAAATTACGTTTTCACTGTTCTCAATATAATTTTTTCTCTGAGGAAACAAATGAAATGGTAAAAACACCAGTGAAGCTGTATGTTCTAAGTTCTACTACAGTTGTAATCGACTTCATTTTAAATCTCCACGGCTTCGATAAAAGTAAAAAGAAAAAAAAAGAATCTATATAGGTACCAGCATGGCGGTGTGGTTGAGAAGCTCGCTTTAGAAGCACATAGTCTTGGTTTAAGTTCCACTGCGTGGCACTTTGGACAGATGAGTTTTGCTATAGACTCACACCGACGAACTGGCAGAAACGTTAGCGCGCCGGGTGAAATGCATAGCCGTATTTCGTCTGCCGTTACTTTCTGAGTTCAAATTCCGCCGAGGTCGACTTTGCCTTTCATCCTTTCGGGGTTGATAAATAAAGTACCAGTTACGCACTGGGGTCGATATAATCGACTTAATCCGTTTGTCTGTCCTTGCTTGTCCTCTCTGTGTTTAGCCCCTTGTTGGTAGTAAAGAAATAGAAATAGGTATTTCGTCTGCCGTTACGTTCTGAGTTCAAATTCCGCCGAGGTCGACTTTGCCTTTCATCCTTTCGTGGTCGATAAATTAAGTACCAGTTAGGCACTGGGGTCGATATAATCGACTTAATCCGTTTGTCTGTCCGTGCCTGTCCTCTCTGTGTTTGGCCATCTGGTACTTATTTAATCGACCCCGAAAGGATGAAAAGCAAAGTCGACATCGGCGGAATTTGAACTCAGAACGTAGCAGCAGACGAAATACCTATTTCTTTACTACCTACAAGGGGCTAAACACAGAAGGGACAAACAAGGACAGACAAACGGATTAAGTCGATTATATCGTCCGGCGTGCTAACGTTTCTGCCAGCTCGCCGCCTTCATACATAGATACCTAGATACATACATACATACATAAATACATACATACATACATACATACATACATACATACATACATATGTACGTACATGAGAATACATGTATAAAACAAAACATACAAATCTGCACATATACAGCCATGCAAAAATACCCTGTTGATCTTGAAATTCCAATGAAGGTGCCTTAGATCTAGTTTAGAAACCGGTTTTTTCTCTATTGACAAGAAACCTTGAAATAAAATTGAATAATGGCATACATACATACATACATACATACATACATACATACATACATACATACATACATACATACATGATATTGCAACAGCTTTGGCTTTAAAGGCCCACAGCTCTTCAATATCCTCCCGAAGGACCTAAGAGACCTACATGGGGTGGGTATAGGTGCCTTCAAAACGAGACTTGACCTCTTACTGTAGAGTGTTCTAGATGAACCAAATTCACTGCAGGAAGTGCAGATGAGGGCACTCGGTATGAAACTCCCTTTGTATCAAACGCCAATTTATAAAATGTATAAGTGAAGTAAAATTCTGTAGCAGCACCAAATGGCGGTGCTACAGCATGGCCACAGCTCATGAACTGAAACTAGATCAAATCAAATCATATATATACATATATATATATATATATATATTATTCATATATATAATACACACACACACGCACATAAGTATATATCTGCCTGTGTGTGTGTGTATAGACACATACGTATGTTTGTAAATATATAATAATAATAATAATAATAATAATAATAATAATAATAATAATAATAATAAAAATAATAATAATATAAACAATATGAAAGATCACTATATGAATCCATTGTATGCTAAAAATAGACGTCAAACCGTCTTACCACTAAATCTGTGTTCTTAACTTAGTAACACGTTAGATGTTTACGAGCTATACAAATGAAAAGCAATAAACATAGTACTTTTCATTTCTTTTCATTTATGTATCTCATAAACATCTAGCGTGTTACTAAGCTGAAAGCACAAATTTAGTGGTAAGATGGTTTGACGTCTATTTTTAGCATACAGGGGATCCATACAGTGATCTCTCATATTGTTTATGTTTAAATAAAATTCACGGCCCTCGGACGTTTTTAAGTATGCTGACCTCTAGTTGGAACTGATATTGTTTAATAGTATTATTTAATAATATTAATTTCTACTCTTATTATTCAATAATAATAATAATAATAATAATAATAATAATAATAATAATAATAATAATAATAATTGACATATTGAGAACAAATGGAGAGTTTGGAACAAAACGAAATGAAATGACCAGTTATTTGTTGTATCAGGTAATCCCATAAGTTCTGTTCGAATTTTGAATAAAGAAAACAAGTGATCAAATGTTATATTTAATTGAAATTTAATCGTCAATGTACTTTCCCTGATTATCTATGACTTCCTTCCATCTATTTACAAGCATTTTAATTCCATCAATGTAGAACTCTTTTGGTTTCAAAGCAAAGAACTCTGAAATGTCAGTTTCGACCTCCTCCTGGCTTGCAAAAGTTATGTACCCTAAATGATACTGTAAACTACGAAACAAATGGTAGTCTGAAGGAGAATAAGGTGGATGAGGATTTTTTTACCAACCAAGCTCTTCGATCTTCTCTGATGTGATCTTTGCAGTGTGGGGTCGCGCATTGTCCCGATGAAACATCACTCCTTTTCGATTATTCTTCAAAGCTTGATTCAAACGCTCTAATTGCTGACAGTAGACTTGAGCATTGATTGTTGCATTAGGTGGTAACAATTCAAAGTGAATTACTCTTTTGCAATCCCACCAGATAGAGAGAAGAACCTTTTTTTCATGCAGTTCTTTTCTCGATTGTGGTTGTGCTTTTTTCCTTTTACTAAGCCACAGTTTACGACGTTTAACATTTCAATAGAAGATCCGTTTTTCGTCACCAGCCACAAGTCTATCCAAAAAGTGTGAAATGAGTTCGCGAGAATGGAGAGAAGAGCAGGCGTCAACTCCGTATTTGCGGTTGCTTTCGGACAATTCACGAGGCACCCATTTTTCAAGTTTAAGAACCATTCCAGGTTGTTGAAGAGGACAATAAACAGTTGTATGGTTTGAACTAAGCTTTATTGCTAATTCTTCAACTGATAATGCAGGATTTTCTTCAAGTAATGCCTCAAGGAATTTATCATCAAACTCAACTGGACGTTCTGTTCGATCTTCCTCTTCAAGACTGAAATCTCCCCTTCTGAATTTTGCAAACCATCTTCTGCAAGTTCATTCATTCAAGCATTCTTTCCCATAAACTGAGTGTATGTTTCGAGTCGCTTCGGCTGCAGAGTTTCTTTTTTTGTACTCATAAAGCATTATGTGTCTCAAATGCCCTTTGGATACTTCCATGTCAGAAAGAGTTAAGACATTTTAATTCTATTATTCTGTAGAATAATATTTAATTAGTTTAAACGTACACAAAGGCATAAAGATAATTTTTAATTCCATTAGACATTCTAAAATACTATTAAATTTTATTCAATTTTTTTTTAAAAGTGTAAAATCGGACAGAACTTATGGGATGACCCGATAGAAAAGAATACCAGAAATTCTTTACTGTTTAGATCGATGTCACGTGTAAGATGATCAGAGACACACAGACCGACTGCAAATGACTGGTCTCTGGTGAAAGAAAAAGACCGAGAGCACAAACTAAATCATGTTCCATAAAGATAAGAATAGCGAATCACCATTTTGTAGAATATGGAGAGAAAGAAAGTGTATGTGTATGCCTGTATGTGTATGCATGTATGTGTATGCGTGTATGTGTGTGTGCGTCTAGAGAGAACTGTTGTTCATTTAATTAGTGAATAACGAAAACCAGCTCTAATGGAATGGAAAAGATGGAAGATAATGCTCTACGGCTTGTACATTCGATATTATTTAGAATGCATGAATTAGAAAAGACGGGAGAAATGGTATAAATTTCATCTCCTGAGTATAATTAAGAAATATGTTAGCAGAGTTGTTTGTGGTCTCACCACCCAATGTGACACGGTGATAGATCATAATCAACTAGACAGTTATTTAAATTGTACTTTGAAAAGGGATTTGTAAAAGTATCGATGTTGCAGTACCTGGACATGAAATCAATATTTCTGAATAACAAATCAATACGGCAATAATTGGCTTTACTGAAATTGAGATCCATAAGCATAAATAAACACTTCGAAAAACTTGAGAAGCATCTGAATCTAACTGGAAATAGCATAATTTATTTCCATTACGTTCGTACGAGCGCTGCTGTTAATTATTCTCAAGTCATAGGTGCAGACGTGATTGTGTGGTTATGAAGTTAGCTTCCCAACCGTGTGGTGTTGTGTTCAGTGCCACTTCACGACAACTTGGGTAAGTATCTTCCATAATCTCAAACCGACGAAACCCTTCTCAGTAGATTTGGTAGAGGGAAACTTAAGGAAACCCGCCGTGCGTTTACATACACACACACGCACACATGAATGTATGTATGTATGTATGTATGTATGTATGTATGTATGTATATGTATGTATGTATTAAAGGAAAATGGACAACAAAACCAAGGCAGGGCGAGTATCTCAGGTCATTTAAAATATTTAATTTGCGTAAGGTCAATTCGAGACTCCATTTTTGATTTAGCTTACTCTAATTAAACATTCTAAATTACCTGAAATACTCGTCCTGCCTTGGTTTCGGTGTCCACTTTCCTTTAATATATACCTGCTGACTCGGAAGCCTACGACGGATCCCTAGCTCCAGCCTCAGCTGTGAACTTGGAACCTAACGGATGACCAATTATAGCACTTACGCATCTCACCTATTAGTTTAGGTTATCATTGAACTAAACCCCTCATATTGTATGTATGTATGTATGTATGTATGTATGTATGTATGTATGTATGTGGAGGCTTTATGTGTATGTATGAGAATGTGTGCGTGTCAGACTGACTGACTGTCCACCACAACTTCCCTACCACCGGTGTTAATTTCTTTACGTTTCTGTAACCTAGCGGTTCGGCAGAAAAGTGAGCAACAGCATAAGTACTAGCCTCAAAATTTAGTACTGGTGTCGATTTGTTCCACTAAACCTTTCATGGCGTTTGCCCTAGAATGGTTGCAGTCCAATGATTGCAGAAGACAGAGGTAACTTTATACAAGCATCATTAAGTCTACGAAATGTTTTATCGTAGACTAGATAAGTTCTTCGTTAAGATAAGCATAAAAAGTAGGAGAGACTCTAGAGAATCTGATTTACTAAAAATGATTTAATTGAATAATTAGGTATAACGAGGTATAATCAAGGATCAAAAGTGAATATGAAATGTTACTAGTGTTGTTTTTTTTTTACCTCCCTCGAAACTACTACACGATCTGTCATTAGGAAATCGAGAACGGAAATGATGTCTGCAACTGCTGCCGCCACCACCGCCGCCGCCGCTGGTGGTGATGGTGTGGTGATGATAATGATGATGATGATGATGATGATGATGATGATGATGACGATGACGACGACAGCGAGAACCACGACCGCGACCTCGACAACAATGACTGTGCTACTGAATATGATGATGATGATGATGATGATGATGATCGTGTTGGTGGTGGTGGTGGTGATGATGGTGGTGGTGATGATGATGATGAGGAGGATTTGATGATGATGATGATGATGATGATAGAGATGATGACGACGATGATGATGATGATGATGATGACGATCATGTTGATGATGCTTCTTGATTAGATGTGGGCTTGAAAATGCGTGAAGGAAATGTGTGTGGCGGGGGAGCAGGAACGGTACTGATAGCAGCACCATAACGAAGTGGGGGAGGGAAAGGGATAGGGGAGACGAGAGCAAAGTAAGCGCTTACGTTTCACTCGGAGTATCAAAAAGGCGACTACAAATCCCTCTTTTTTTTTTGTTTTCTTCAGATAATTTTACATCTTCACCATCAGCTCATCATAATTATTTCATGTATTTGGCATTCATTACTTTCGACGAGTAACAGGAGCTGCTTGTCATGCCCACGGAAACGACGCAAGATGTGCAACGTGATACTTATACGAAATCAACAGCCATTCAGCCATTGCAGTTCTCTAACATCTACATACATTTCAACACCGACGCTTATATGCATGTCCACGCACTCATCTTAACACACAGACACCTCTCTAACCCCCTCTCTCTCTCCCTCTCATATATATATACACATATATATGTGCATATTATATATATATATATATATATATATATATATATATATATATATATATATATATAAAGAGGAAGAGACAGACAGAGACAGACAATCAGACAGACAGATAGATATACATATATGTGTGTGTCTGTGTGTCTGTGTAATCTATATAACTATATATATGTATATGTATTTACATATTTATATATGTGTGTACATGTAATATATATATATATACAAATTTATATATATGCAAGTATTTACATACATATATACATACATATAAATATGTGTGTATATAAATATGTGTATATATTTAACTATATATATATGCATATATATATATATGTGTAAGTATTTACATACATATATACATACATATAAATATATATACACACACATACGTATATATAGTTTTATTTACATAAAAGTAAAAGTGTGTAGCAGAGCCGTGAAGATGAGTTTAGTTAGCTCTTAACGAGTTGAGTTAGGAGTACAAGTTCGATTTTCTGTTGATTCCTTTCACTTCAGTTTCTTACCTTTCAGCCTAAAATTTCTGGAACTAGCTAATTATCTCGAGAAATATTCTCTCCCATCCCCAATATCAGTCCCAAACACTATGCAGAAAGACTACTTACAGAGACAGCATATGAAATCTACTGATTACAACCTGGAAAGGAACACTTCTGTATTTCAATCCGCCATTCAGTAACAACATGGAAACCAAAATATCTAGAAACTTCTTAACGTTAATCAGAATATATTCTTAACCCTGCACTGCTTTGGGCTCATATTTCAGCCTCATTAGTGCCGCTACATCGATGCGACAAGCTCTCTTATTAGTACATGCCTATATAGATTTGACTAATATATTCTTAGGGTAACAGGTTAACAGGTTTTCTTTTTCTTATATATTGCAATACGCACGTCCCCAGGTAGATTTATCTCATTATAAGAGAACACATAATATTAAGCAAACGTTTCTTTTTCTTATACAAGGAAACAGTTTTTTTCTTTCTGTGGTGCTGATGATGAGGGGAGCAGGTTTTCAAGGTTAATGAGAACACCGTGTAGATTTGTTTACGTATTCGTTGCCAACGTATGCAATATAAGTTACATAGAGATATTTTTTTGATAAACATATACTTGGATATAAGTATATCAAAATATCTAATAGATTCAGTTCAATCTCTAATGTAACTAGGACAATTATCGTGTATAGAAACAGAACGACACTGCAAGGAAATTTGGGCAAAAAGAATAACTAAAATCAAAACAAAAATACAGAGAAATCCCCATGTTTGGTGATATATGTATATGCGTGTAAACACACACACATACACACACACATACACACACACACATACACACACACACACACATACATACATACATATATATATATATATATATATATATAATATATATATATATATAAACTTGATTTCGAAACGTACGTCCGTGGATAACTAAAAAATGTATGATAGATTGCAGTCAATTCATTCTCTCTTACCTGTTTGTGTCTGCCTTCCAAATGCTGTTTTTACTGAGATCTCCCTTTTTAGTAGAAGAAATAGCTATAACCCTTTGACTGCTATTTCTAAATTCGGTATGTGGTAAGGCAACTCGTTGCTAAACCCTTATTGCTTAGTATATATATATATATATATATATACGTACATACATATAGAACATATAGATTGGTGGATGGATAGACAGACAGACAGATTAATGGACGGATAGACAGACAGACAGATAGGTAGATAGACAGACAGATAGATAGATAGATAGATAGATAGATAGATAGATAGATAGATAGATAGATAGATAGATAGATAGATAGATAGATAGATAGATAGATAGATAGATAGATATACTTATAGATTACATACATACACATATATGTACATATGTATCTAACATATACATATGTATGTACATCCATACATATACAGCGGTCGGACAAAATAATGGAAACACCTTAAAATTTCAAACAAATTTATTTTAATATGGGGTAGGGCCGCCTTTGGCAGTAATTACAGCTTGAATTCTACGAGGTATGGACTCGTACAAAGTTTGAATTGTTTTCAAAGGAATTTTTGTCCATTCTTCAGCTAAAACCATCTCCATTTCTTGTAGTGATGATTGATGGAGGATATCGACTCCTTACTTGTTTTTCTAAAATGCATTATAGATGTTCCAATAATATTGAGATCTGGGGACTGTGGTGGCCAGATATGATGTTCAACATCACTAGAATCTTTCTCGTGACATTCAGCAACAACTTTAGCTGTGTGAATTGGTGCATTATCATCCTGAAAGATTGCGTTTCCCTCTGGAAACAGTTCCACAACCATAGGATGAATTTGATCAGATAAAATGCTTATATAGCCTTGACTATTAATTCTGACATGAAGGGAAACCATTGGGCCTGTGGATTTCCAAGATATAGCCACCCAGATCATCACTAATCCTCTTCTATGTTTAATAGTTGGAAGAAAGCAGTCTGGGTCAAATGCTTCTTTTGGCTGCCTCCACACGTATACTCGTCTGGTGGTCGGAAATCAGGTAATGTATGACTCATCCGAGAAAATAACATTCTTCCACTGCTCTAAGGACCAATTCTGTAGGTTTTTACTCCACCCTAAATGCTTTGCAACGTTTGTTTTTGAAAGAAGTGGTTTTCTGATTGCAGCCCTCCCGTGAAATCCGGTTTTGTGAAGCTCCCGGCGAACAGTTTTTGTGGAAACTGTCTTCTCAAGGTGGTCATTAAACTCTGCAATAATTTTGGGAGCTGTACTTATGTGATACTTTCTAACAATTTGCGTAAGAGTCCGGCGGTCCCTATCTGAAAGTTTTGATATTCTTCCGGAGTTTTGATTCGACGATGAGATTTTTTCCCCTCTTTCTCAAAGGCTGACATTACTTTCGAGGCAGTTCTTCTTGAAAGACCAAACATTTCGACTGTTTTTATTACGCTAGAGCCTACCATACGAGTACCAACAATTTGACCTCCTTAAAAGTCTGATAGATTTGTCATTTAATGAAAATTAATTACCTTTTTCTGATGATATCTGAAAAGAAACTACAATGTTAGCAAAACGTATTAAGCAATACTAATAATAAATATAAAAAAAAACAAAAATAAACAAACTTTTGATGGTTTTATAGATATTTCAAAATTAAGATGCTATGAAGCTAGGTGTTTCCATTATTTTGTCCAACCACTTTATACCTATGTATTGAAAGATATAGAAATAATTTATTCTCAAACGCATGATAATGCATATACAATAGCATGAACAGGATAAATTATCCATATCTTGCATTATCCATATCTTGGCATTATCATGGGTTTGAGAATAATTTATTTCTGTATTTTTCAATACAGCTCAACGCTTCTAAAGCAAACTTTATTTACTTTCATCGTAAGTTGAATATATTATATGTATGTATGCCATTATTCAGTTTTATTTCAAGATTTCTTGAAATAGAGTAAGAGCCGTCCTCTAACCTAGATCCCAGGCTTCTTCATTGGAATTCCAATATCATCATCAGGGTATTTTTGCATGAATGTATCTATGTATATGTGCAGATTTCTATGTTTTGCTTTATATGTGTATTATCATGCATATAGTTGAATGTGTAGACATGCTCATTTATAGTTAAATGATAAACTTCTAGAAAGTTTTACAAATTTTTATAGTTCTATTGATGGCTTGGATCTGTAATCTTTGAATCAGCTTTCTTCCTTCTAATTTCGAGAAGTCTAATTTCTCAAGATTGGTATCTATGCAGTGTGTTACATATCTCAGTGCCTCAGTAATTACAGGTATAAACCTGAACTACAAAGTTATCAATAGTTCAGTGTATTCTCTTTTTTGCTGATCTTTAGTTTTATGTTTACATCCGCTGGGCAGCTGATTTCCACAAATGTACACAGTTTCTCTTCTCTATCCCAAATCATTGTCGCGTCTACTGTGTTTTCATTTCATTGAGGTACCCACTGGGGCATTCCACCGGTAGTCCATTTTATTATGAGTTACTATGGCTTCCACCATACTGTGGGTTCTTATTTCTTTGTCCTCGGGGCTATCTTTCCAACGGATCTCGTTATACAGTGTCCTAGCTACATCAGGTCTCATCGATAGATAATACCCTGATGACATTTTTGAACAACTGCTTATGATATGGGTGATATCTTCGGTGTTAACTCCACAATGTCTGCATCGGTTGTTACATTTTGCAGCTTTTCCTGCATCGCTGTCTCTTGTGGGTCCTGGATTGCAAACTTCATGGCCTTCAAAGTGGGAAGTAGTAATCTGGTTATTGATCCATAATAGACTGCTTTGATTATCTCAGAAACTTCTACTAACGTATCCAAGCATGTTCTTCTACTGCTATACTCTCATCTTTTCATCTGATGATACATTGCGGTAGAATCGTACGACTTCTTTGGGCATGTATTTAGGGTTATCAGACAAAGTGCTGCTTTCCAAGTCTTATGTGCGCTAACCTGGTCAAAGAATGCACTTTGACACTTGGTGGTTAAAAGATGTTGCCGAAGGGATATGATACGTCATTCAAAGACAGTCTGGATCAATGTTAAGCATGTGTCGCCTTGATTTCGCTTTAGGTAAAGGCGGTCTACATCATAGTTGATGTGGAAATTATGTGTACTTGTTAGAATTTTGTGTATTATGTGTATGCTGGTATGTATGTATATATGTATGCATGTATGTATGTATGTATGTATGTATGTATGTATGTATGTGTGTATGTATGTATGTATGTATGTATGTATGTATGTGTGTATTTATGTATGAATATATCCAATATATCTTGAGTAAGAAGCCCACTCGATAAACAGCTGGAGGAGGTGTCCTCTTGGGGTTATAATAGCAGTATCGTCTGTTCTTGTTGAACACCCACGTTTAGGTGGTGATACACATTACTTCTAAGACTGCTTTTCTCTCTAATAGAATGTTCTTAAAGAGCTATATATATATATATTATTTTTCTATATATTCATTCTTCATACGTTTATTACTGTTCTTATACTAACTCATGTCCATGGACATGAGTTAGAATAAGAATAGTAATAAACGAGTGAAGAACGAATAAATAGTGTGTGTGTTTATTTGACAAAAAAATGACCGTCCCAAAATACAACAATATGTTTCAGCACACAACTTCATAACAGGAATCTTGCAACACAGGATTATAAACATATGTATATATACATACATACATACACATATTATATATATATACATACATATGTATACACACATACATATACATATGTATACGCACATACATATACATATATATACACACACATGCATATATATATATATATGTAACGTCGCCGTTACATATATGTATGTATATTCCATCAGCATTGCCCAAGTGATGTTATTGCCTTTAAGATACACCCAAGACTTGGACCCCGTGCTATCCACCCACAACATAAATCATACTTGCATCACATAACAACAATACGGCAGATTATTTCACCTCTCTTTAATATTACACCAAAACACATTAAAGTAGAAACAGACCCCATAAATTTCAAGAAGTCTTTGGATAAATTCCTTCAAAAAATCCCGAATAAACCTCATACGCCCGGATATGTCTCCGCAAACAATAACCCTCTCCTCGAGTGAGCCATGTTGTCCGATTCCTGATTTGAATGACTTTGCCAGGTAGTGTTATTAGTAGATATAGCCTGGGCCAATACGGGCCGAAACCTTTTAGAGTATCAAAGTATACACACACACACACACACACAGTTTCAGTTTTGTTGCCACTTTATGGTTGGAAGGTGGTCTATGATTGAATGTGTAGCACCTGATCTTCACTGAATGTATCCTTGAATGGTTGACTGGTCCGGTATAGTCGTTAGGATTTTATCCAATGTATTTATTAATGCTCCAGTAACGTTTCTTTTTGGAGGCGTAATGGCCCAGTGGTTAGGGCAGCGGACCCGCGGTCGGAGCATCGTGGTTTCAATTCCCAGACCGGGCATTGTGTGTTTATTGAGCGAAAACACCTAAACGCTCCACGATGCTCCGGCAGGGGGTGGTGGTGACCCCTGTTGTATGCCTTCGCCACAACTTTCTCGCACTGTCTCTTCCTGTTTCTTGAGTAACGTCGCGATGTACTGGCGTCCCGTCCAGCTAGGGGGAACACATACGCCACAGGAACCGGGAAACCGGATCCATGAGCCTGGCTAGACTTGAAAAGTGCGAAAAAAGAAAAAAACTTTTCTTTTTATATTTCTTTTTAGGTAGGCAGTTGAACAATTGCGGTCCTCGAACACAATTGTTTTCTTTTACGTAGGCAGTTGAACAATTGAGGGCCTCAGACGGGTATAATAAAGTCATTTTGCTCGAGATTTTTAAGATGGTACAGCAGGAAGCTGACAGTCTCTACCAATTCGTGCATTAAAATTCTATCTAAAGCCGAACTTTGGAACATACTCCTCCATGATTTCCCATATGTATAAAATAGCATTCTTCACCATTCAAGAGAGATGAAACGCAGAGTCTTCAGATGTTCCCAGTAATTAAGGCGTTTAACCGAAGTTATTATGCTGGTGAACGTCCTTTGTAACCCTTTAATTTCTTCTATAAGACCGGGTGAGATTGGAGATCAAAGCTGTGAGCAGTAATCTAATCTGCTCAGAACTAAGTTTTTTCCATAGAATCATCATAATTACTGGTTCTCTTGTCACGAAGGTTCATAGGATGCAAGATATGAGTAGTCTGCATTTAGGGGCCAGTTTGGTGATGTGGTTGATGAAAGATACATCATTTGACATAACTACTCCTAAGTCTCGTGTGTCGTTAACAATCTGAATCGTAGTGTTATCTGGTGTTAAATTATGTGATTTATACGTATTCCCTCCGTAATAAACCTAAAATTTTGATGCATTAGATTTCATTTTTTTTTTATCTGCCCATTGATGAGGTTTTGCTCATTTTGGAGTGTGACAGCACCGTCAGGAGACTGAATAGATATCGATTTTTGTGTGTCATCAACGTAGCTCATCACGTTGGCCGAATGCCCTTGTGAGCTTTAGGTCCTAGAACCATGCCCTGAGGTATACGACTTATTACCAGAGATTTTGCGGAGAGAATACTGTAGCGACAGATCGATTCCAGCCCCGTAAGAAGTCAAAGAGCCACTCTTCGAGTTTTCTTGTGATACCAAGATCCCTTAGTCTATGACAGGTGATTCCATGATGAATCTTGTCAAATGCTTTAGAAAAATCAAGATGTATACTGTCAGTGTCCATTCCTCTTAAGAGATTATTGAGGATAGTATTATGGTGCTGTAATAGTTGTGACAAACAACTTCGTCCAGTTCAAAAACCATGCTGTGTGTCATCTAAGAGGTTTTCTTCAAGGTACGCAATTATTATTTTTTTTTTCAAACTATACGTTCAATAATTTTAGATGTGTGAGATGTGAGAGAAACAGGTCTGTAATTTCTAGCTTCAGCCTTGCTACTTCCTTTGCATATAGACATTACTACTGCGTCTTTCAGCAGTTACCGGTATCTGGCGACTTTTGAAATAGCATTTTATGTATACATAACCTAACTACACAAATGAAATGTGTTATGGATAAACTCCAACGTTAGGTTGTTGTCTTTAATTCTAGTGCCAGCTGCTCAGTTTGACTGTACTTTTCAAAGAAGTTGAAGAAATCGGACGACAAAATGAACATTGCGTGATATGTTAAAAGAATAGTTTCAATACACTTTATATCCCATGTCGCCGTTTCCTCCAATAATTCCTCACTAAATAACATGTACAGATTACATTTTTCCCTTCTTTTTTTTTGCCTTGGGGTGGGGTTTAGAGCATTTTTCTGCGTGTTTGTTTTTTTTGTTTGTGTGTCGGATGGGAATGGGTAGGCTTTGTGAAGCAAGGAGAGGGTGTGTCTGAGAGGGTGTGGAATGGGGTTTAAATCAAAGAGAAGATCGTTATCTGTAGAAGACTCTTATGTCAGAAATATATGGTGATATTCATCAAATGCAAATAAGTAAATAACTACACCAATAAAAATTGAAAACTAAAATAAAATGACGTTTGGTGATAAAAAGAGAATACTTGAATGTAAATTGATTACCCCTCGACGAGAAAATCAGTCGTCAACAAGAAATTGAAATCAGTTGAAGACTACAAATGGTTGAGACGGTCAATAAACATCATAAAATCTATTTCTTAGGGAAAGACGGATAATGATAGATAAAAATCTAGAGTGCGAATAAAAATTAGTAGAATGCAGTGTGGCTAGAAAAAATTTGAAAGAATGATCGTCCTTCAATTTCAACCATTTTTTTCACCCTTTGATTCCTATTTTTACTCAGATGGGCCCTCTTTGCTGTACGATGTTTAAAAGGAACTTTATTGTATTTCTATAATTAAATATTATTAGGAATTGTATAAAAACATGTTTAAAATATTTTGTTTTGTAGAATTATGACCAATTCTTCACGCAAAAATTTTAACAACAAAATCTTATATGAAACCCCAAGGGTCATATGGAAACTGGTTGAGTTCCACTGGATAACACCCAAAAAATATAGTATCGATGCAAAAATAATTATTAATTTTTAATGTACTGTATATATATATATATATATGTGTGTGTGTGCGTGTGTGTGTGTGTCTGTGTGTGTATGTGTGTGTGTGTGTGTGTGTGCGTGTGTGTTGGTAAAAACGGTAAGATAGCAAAAGAAAGAAAGAGACCTCAATATTATGTAAAAAGAGGAAATATATCTGTTATAGATATATATAAAGAATAAGTCCTGTGGTAGATTTGTTCGACTAAAGGCGGTGCTCCAGCATGGCTGCAGTCAAATGATCGAAACAAAGAATGGGTATATGTTAGTATATATATATATATATATATATATATATATATGTGTGTGTGTGTGTGTGTGTACTTGTGTGTCTGGGGTGGTCCCCCCACCATCACTTGACAGCCGATGTTGTTGAGTTTACGTCTCCGTAACTTAACGGTTCGGCAAAAAAGACCGATAGAATAAGTATTAGGATTACAAACAATAAGTCCTGTGGTCGAATTGATCGACTAAAGGCGGTGTTCCAGCATGGCGGCACTCAAATGACTGAAACAAGTAAGAGAGTAAAGAATAAGAAGTGTGTTTTTACTAGTGTAAATGACCTACAAAATAAATCTACAGCAGTTGTACAATTTTTGAGCCGTCTTTGTAATTGAATTTGATCACTCTGTACATACGCAAAGTAATATCACTAAACGTCTCTATGGGTAGAAACAGACGGATCAATCTGGTAGGTTTTATTTCTATTTAGAATACCCCTCAGGAGCCGCGCTGTTGCCTGAGCTCTGTCCAAAGAGACACGGTTTTTATATTCTCTTTATTTAAAGGCTTCGATAAATCGTTAAGTCCAATTTGCATAAGATAGCCATTGCAGTCACTTTGTCCAGTTAATTAATTAATGTTACCGCTGTGGTTAGATAACAAGCGAGAACTCAGTTCTTTATGAATGTTCCAAACAAGACCGTAACAGACAAGGTCGATACTTCACTCTGTGCCTAGAGAGACGTCTAGGCAATTTTTAAGACTTAACAAGTGTATTCAATAACGAAGGCGGTGTTATAGAATACTTGTAAGCATTATCATAGAATCATAGATATACTCTAGGATAAATTTGCAATAGACAAGCATGTAGGCGCAGGAGTGACTGTGCGGTAAGTAGCTTGCTTACCAGCCACATAATTCCGGGTTCAGTCCCACTGCGTAGCACCTTCGACAAGTGTCTTCTACTGTAGCCTCAGGCCGACCAAAGCCTTGTAAGTGGATTTGGTAGACGAAAACTGAAAGAAGTCTGTTGTATATATATATATGTATATATATATATATATATATATATATATATCTATATATATATATATATATATATATATATATATATATATATATATATGCTTATGTCTATGTTTTTCATCCCACCATCGTTTGACAACCGATGTTGGTGTGTTTACGAACCCATAATCTAGCAGTTCGGCAAAAGAGGCCGATAGAATAAGTACTAGGCTTACAAAGAATAAGTCCTGTGGTAGATTTGTTCGACTAAAGGCAGTGCTCCAGCATGGCTGCAGTGAAATGATTGAAACAAATTAAAGAATGGGTATATGTTAGTATATAAAAATAATGGCATGCCTAAAAACACACACACACATATGCACAAACGCACTCATATACTGATGCAAATACATAGATATATAATACATGCATACATACACATACATACATACATACATACATACATACATACATACATACATACATACATACATACATACATATGGGTCAGCTGCCCAGCAAATATAAATATCTCTTTGACAATCAAAGTAAAACAGGATATCTTTGGACAACTACTTCGAAACCTCCAGCTTCTATATCCAGGCTACGAATTCATATTCATACCAATAATAATTGGAGCACTAGGTTTTGTTAGTAAATGCTGAAAGGAGAAACTGGATAAACTGGGATTTTCAGAAAGAGAAATCGACCGGCTAATTAGTACGTTACTGTGAGTGGAACAGTAAAAATGTGTAAGACTTTTCTGAAGTTCCAGATGTGAATTTGTATGTTAGCTACATCCCAACAATAGAGCCTAGTATTTTTGTTGGAAACTGGCTCCCTCCTCAGTGGAAGATTTATAATAATTAAATAATTAAAAAATAGGAGACATACATACATACATACATACATACATACATACATACATACATACATACATACATACATACATTACATACATACATACATACATACATGTCTACTTAGTTGATACTAATCTACCTAGCTGATACTGTCTAAATTCAAATAAATAGATATTCACTTTTGGGTTTTTGATGAGAAATGCTTTAAATATAACCAGAACTATCAGATTTACATAAAGTCTGACGAATACAACACACATAGATAGATTGATAGATTTATATATATATATATATAATATATATATATATATATATATATTTATATATACAGAGAGGGGGAGAGAATCAGATACACAGCATGTTTGTTTGTGATGTGTGAATATGCAGGATATTTGCTATTAACTTCTTAAATGTTCAGTTATACATTAATGGTAAACAGTGCGATCATGTTGATGCACAGGGCATTTAGGTAACAGCTATTTATTAAATTGCTGCAGCTTTAATCGCATTTGTTAACTTAAATGATACGGCTATAATAATATGCGCGCGAGCACACACAGGCACACACACATACACACACACACATATACACGTTCTCGTGAATGTACTTAAAACATCACTTAGATATGCATGCACACAGACAAATATTCAATTTCGATAATCGAGAATGGTGAAATGAATTGTGTCCGTGTATCTTATCTATTTATTATATTAAGGTATTTAATGCTATTAACAAGGTCAATACTAGTGGGAATGCTGTGTGTATTACTATAACATCCATTTGTTGCAGCAAATACAAGTTTTATAAACTTGCTCTCCAATGTGTATCATAATCTATAATATTTATCAGGGCCAAGGCGGCGGGCTTGGCAGAATTGTTAGCACGCCCAGCAAAATGCTTAGCGGTATTTCGTCTGCCGTTACGTTCTGAGTTCAAATTCCGCCGAGATCGACTTTGCCTTTCACCATTTCGGGGTCGATAAATTAAGTTCCAGTTACTCATTGGGGTCGATGTAATCGACTTAATCCGTTTGTCTGTCCCTGTTTGTTCCCTCTGTGTTTAGCCCCTTGTGGGTAGTAAAGAAATAGGTGTTTCGTCTGCCGTTACGTTCTGAGTTCAAATTCCGCCGAGGTCGACTTTGCCTTTCATCCTTCCGGTGTCGATAAATTAAGTACCAGTTATGCACTGGGGTCGATATAAACGACTTAATCCGTTTGTCTGTCCTTTGTTCCCTCTATGTTTAGCCCCTTGTGGGCAATAAAGAAATAAGAATTGTTAACACGCCGGGCAAATTTTTAGCGGCATTTCGTCTGTCTTTACGCCTTGAGTTCAAATTCCGCTGAGATCGGCTTTGCCGCTGATCTTTGTGGGGGTGGAAGAGCACAAAATATGTACCAGTTGAGTACTGAGGTCGATGTAATCGACTTAGCCCATTATCCAAAGTTGCTGGCCTTGTGTAAAAATTTGAAATGTATATTTATCAGGGCTGGCAATACGTTACATAGAGAAGGATTTTCTCTGACTACAGCATGAAACTTTAATAAAGGACTTTTTTTTTTTTTTGTACTTGTTTCAGTCATTTGACTGTGGCCATGCTGGAGCACCGCCTTTAGTCGAGCAAATCGACTTGAGCAATTAATTTGTGGACTTGTTATAATTACAACTTTTTTTAGCTTTCTATTTTTCTCATTCTCTCTCTCTCTCTCTTTCTCTTTCTCTTTCTCTCCCTCTCTCTCTCCTGTATATAGAGGGGTGGCCAAAAGTCACCTGACAGTTAATCAAAACCATTTAATTCCAAGATTTATCTACGTTTAACAACTGAATGAATTTAATAAAAGCATCTAATGAAACTTCCTGAAGTCCATGAGCGACACATTTTTCTATTCGAGTCAAAACAGAATTACAGATAGTATTTATGGAATTTTTATTTACTGTCGAGTGAATTTTGGCCAACCTTGTAAATACACAATGCTTCAAGAGAACTACAATAGTCCCCTATATATATATATATATATATATATATATATGAGAGCATTGTAGTTCGCTTGAATCATTGTGTATATACAAGGTTAGCCAAAATGCTTCAAGCGAACAAGGTTGGCCACAATGCTTCAAACGAACTACAATACTCTGGAATAACTCGGACATCCTGATGATGCTTAACTGCAGAGAATACCGCTTTCCTCTTTGCCACGGATGACACGTCTTTATCAGAAATCACCCAATGAATCCTTTCTCTGACTCGGAACAGAAAGGACTCGGCCACATTCCAAATCTGGTCATCTTTATGTCGCTTTGACTTAAGGCTCGACTTGAAGATCGCTATGTTACTTCCTGTATGATAATTCCATCTCCTATGTTAATGATACCAATTCATAAAGAAGTGGAATGCATATGCTGTGTTGATGATATTGATACATATGATCACGAAATGACAAAGCTGAAATTTGGAGCAGACCGCATAAGATGACGCTAAAATGCTGTACTTTTAGGGTACGTAAAATTTTGGTACCAAATGTCTCGCTCGCTCGCAGGCTCTCTCTCTCTCTCTCTCTCTCTGTATATATATGTATATATATATATATAATATATATATATATATATATATATATATATATATATATATATATATATATGTATATATGTATAAATGTATATATATATATATATATACGCGAGAAAGAAGCAACAAGAATGGATAGGTTTTTAGTACGATCGTTTCATACAAGGACAGGTTTTATTAAAAGTTGCAAAGATTACAGCATATAAACGAGTCCCGTACTCATCAGCTAAAATACATGTGAGTTCTCTAGACATCCTAGTGTTTGAGGCTATACTCATGAAGTAATGTAGATAATTAAGTAACATAAACAGATTTCTAAAGTTCATTAAAGTTCTTTAAAGATGATGTACAGTCTTATCACAGAATTTTAAAAAAGTTTTAATAGCATCACAGAGAAGGTGACCTAATCCATATGAATTTCCATAGATATGATGAGGGATTATATACTCACAGAAGACAAATTTATCCATTGTTAATTACAACGAGGTGGGTCTCAATTCCTGCTTATTAGCATTACAGAGAGGGTGAATTAATCCTTTGTATAGATGCACAAATTCCAATGGTGTAGATGTAAATTTCCAGAGAAATGGAGATGAATTTCATATTCACAGGCGATAAATTTTCAATGGTTGAACACAATGAGGTAGGTATCAATCCTTGTTATATGATTAGGTATTTGCCACATTAATCACATTACTGCTATTCACAAGAGGCTGTAGCTATTTAACTCTTAAAGGCTGAAGGGCTTTCTAGAGCGGCCAAGAATAGAGAAGGGAATAGAAGAAAAGAGAGAAAATAATGGAGGAGGGAGCAAAAAGGGGGGGGGGGGAGGGGGACTAAAAGAGAAGAGAAAAGGAAACAGAGAATAAGAAGAAGAAAAAGAAAAAGAGAAAGAGAAAGAAATAGGGAAAGAAGGAAAAAAAGAAAAAGAAAAAAAGAGGGTTCTAGTTATACAGAAGAGTTAGTAGACTGCAAGTCTGGTTTTAATCAACAGGCATCTAGGAACTAGAGGAGAATATTATTCTTTGACCAGTAAACCGTTAATTTATTGCTGTTGAAATCAGCTATGAGTTTAAAGAGAATCTAAAGAGATAACACAGTCAGGGGTTAAGGGGTCAGATGCTAAAATCACCAGAAAATACATTAGGAAAATCTAAGTATAATCTTATCAAAAAGTCATTAAAAATTTACTTATTTAATTTATTCATTTTATTGTCTTAAGGAGTTGTCGTTATTATTCATACATTGACTGACTACAGGTCAAATCTTATAAGATCATTTACAAGGTGTTAGGGGATTGTCTATCATAATGAAGATAATCATATTATCACCGAGGGAATAGCCTTATTTATTTAATTTTGAAATAGAATTATGGGGCTACAGTAACTCATTATAATTTATTAGAGTTATGCTACTTAAATTAGATTAAGTTAGGAATTAAAATTAAATATTACAATTAAGATTTAAAATTAAGAATTTAAAAATTGTGAGTTTGAAATTAAATAAAGCCTCAATTAAGTAGCGAATAAGTACTATTCATTTCCCTGTTCTCAAAAAACTGATGCAGATATAAGGAAAAAGATAACTGTAATGTGAGAACTCTTAGTTATCTACTTAAAGCAGTGCTATACTAGTAGAAATCAAGTTATATCTATCTATCTAGTTACGAATATTCCAATCATTTAAAATATTTTAAAGTCTTCAATTTAGCGTGGACACAAACTTGACCTAGTTCGATATGGTTATTCAATAAGTTTCTATGTTTACTATGCTTTAGAATTTCGTACGTCTCCATGGAGCATAGTTGACAACCAACCCTACTATTTTTATACGGAATTGCTCTCCTAACTATTTCCCAATTAAGGGTATAATTTTTATTATTATTTTTGAGTTCCCAGATTTTGTTTGAAAGTGTGGTGGTACCAGCTTTATGACGTAATTTAAAAGTCGAGATGTGATTTCTAACTCTGGCTAAAAAATTAATTGTACAGCCAATGTAAAAATATTTGTTATTCTCCGTGGATATGGTACATTTATAGATTACATTATTTTCCCTACATAGACCAGGTGCCGGGCATTTTGATTTTATTCTACACTTACACACAGGAGGAACAACTTCAGGCCTTGGATTATTCCTGGGTAGATGTTTTAGGTTCCTATTATTTTGATTATCATTTCTATAGTTGGTGCTGATATCCAAAGTATTGCTATTATTTATTGATCCTTCTGTTTCATCATTTAGGTGTAAAGTCCTACCAAGATTTCTTATATTATTCGTAATGTTATTATTATTGTTAGTCTTTTTATCCAACTGCATATTATTGTTATAGATATCACTGATATTTTCATTCTCCTTATTTTCTCCATTAGCCTTATTTCTATTATTTCTATTATTAACAATATTACTTCTATTAATATCGGCATTGTTATTATTACTATTAATGTTAATGTTATTAGTCATTCTGTGGTTACTAATTTCACCTATGTTTTGATAGTTCCTATTGCTGTTTTTATTGTTGGTAGTATTATTGTTATTGCTATTGGTATTCATGCTGATATTATTATTTTTATTTCTATCTTTCCTGGCTAGTTTAATGTTGTTATTCTTAATTTTAGCTATTAAAGTGGACATATTTGGGAGGGTTGAATAAGAAATCCTAACTGTTTTCCTAGAAATAATTCTATGATATCTATGAGAGATAGGGAAATTTTTTTCCAGAATCACTTTGAATTTGTTCTGTATATCCGATTGTATCGCACAGTTGAAAGGAATATTCAGCCATAATATATCTTTTTTATAAAATTTAGGGTTCGTAGAATTACTACTATTCATCTCACCGGAGTTATTGTATTTATTACCATTATTTTTATTTTTATTTGTGTGCATCTTAGGTTTATCTACTTCAATATTATCCGAGTTACCTATGTTCTGGTCAATGCTTCTATTTGAATTGTTGGGCCTGTACTCTAGATTAGCGTTTACCGTTAATTTAATTCTACTTTTATTTCGGGCTTGGTCTTTTTTGCTGCTTACGTGATTACTGATAACTTCATTATTAGGAATACTTGAGTTCCCCTTATCAACGAATGTAATCTTTTGGTTGTATCCAGCCTTAGTTAACGCCGCATTATAATGCTCAGAATGGGAGTTAAATATATCCTTATTGGATGATAATTTTGAAATTCTTAATGAAATATTTCTTACTAAAGATTCTATTATATTTGGGGGATGATTTGATAATTTATTTACGTAATTCGTGACTTCGCCTTCCTTTCTAAATGGGTAATGTAGCTTGGAGTTAAGGTCTAGGGTAATATCTAGGAAATTAGCTATTTTAGTGCCCGGTTCATACGTTATACTGAGGTTGAAATCCTTAAAGAACTTATTAATTTTCTTTCTAATCCTTTCTATAACAGATTTATTATTACTAGGGATAACAAACAGAGCATCATCCCTATATAGACCCCCCTGTATTTCTGGGATATCCTTGCTTATGCATTTTAATAGATATGCGCCTACTAGGTTGGTTACCTCAGCCGAATCACTGGAACCCATTGGTATATCAAAAAAATTTGGTGTATCTGCTCTAGTCCATAATTTATCTTCAAATTCAATAAATGTCTTCCTAGCTAGTAGCACAATATTGATTTCTTCTCTAGTTATGAGGGAGCGATTCATGGCAAATATTAGTGATTTGTTGAGTAAGATAGGGGAAATGCTAGAGTAATAACTATTAATATCGAACTGAATAAAGGACAGACTACTAGTATTAGTTAGAGAGTTAAACCATTTTAGAACTTCGTCGGTACTTAGCCATAGGTTTAAGGGGAGAAGTAAATACATGTACATATGTGTGCGTACACACACACACAGATATATACATATGTATGTATATATGTATGCATGTTTGTAAGCATGAAGGCATGCATGATTACATGTACACATGTATGTATGCATATTTGTATGTATGTAGGCGTGCATGTATGCATGTATGTATGTATGTATGTATGTATGTATGTATGTATGTATGCATGCATGTATGTATGTAAGCGTTGAATCCATATGTTTGAAAACTAACAAGAGTTCTCCACTAGCTTCCTTCCTTGTGCAGGGAAGCCTGTCAAATCTACTACGCGCTAACTCAATAACAGGATATCTAAACATATTTACAAAACCACATCTACAAGCGCAATTTTCCGATTCAGTGTAAAACATGTGGGGAAATCATTTTAACGTAGTCTTAGCGTAACACACGAAAACCGCAAACCTCCCGATCACCGAAGCACACTTTACTAAAAACCAACATTGAACCACAAAAAAATCTGGCATCGCCTGTGTGCGTGTCTGTCTGTCTGTTTTACCCACGTAATAAGTCATAAACTTAGAGTGAACATCGTAACGTTGTTAGCTTAGATCTTGCCTTTTTATTTGAATGAATTATATATATATATATAATATATATATATATATATATATATATATATATATATATATTTGCATTTGGACCCTTCCATCGAAAACCGGTGATTGTCGTGCGCTGATGACGGGTCAATACCCAGAGACTGCAGTCCGTGCGTATCACTTAGGTTGACGAGGGAAGGATGACCTCCCTTTGCAAATACCGATAGGGCATAGAAAGTGTGTCAATAGCCAGCTGGAGAAGATGTTCTCCTGGGACTACAAGCTACAGTAACATCCACCCTTAGTGGTTAGCCATATTGAGATGGCAAATATACTTCACATATATACACACATATATATACATACATATATATACATATATATATATATATACATAAACATATAGATATATATATATATACATACATACACATATATACATACATACATACATGAATACATACATACATACATATATATATATATATATATTATATATATATATATATATATATATATATACACATATATATAGATAGGTTTAGGAAACAGAATCACCCTCAAGCAACTCAATCATCAGTGAATGACATTATCCACGATAAGCACATATAGGACTAAATATTAAAAATTATTAAAATTAATATCTACAATTCTTATTCTAAATCATATCCATTACATTATATATACTACGCGCTTGGACTCGGAAATAGCTTCCTTAATATCAAGATTAATTATTGTGATAATAATAATAATGATAATAATATATGCATACATATATATGTGTTAATATATGCATACATGCATATTGTTATCCACTTAATTCTAAGTTACAGTGAATACTTTCCTTGTAAAAAATAATATACGCTTTCCTAAAACGTATTGAGAAATGCTCCAATATAAAGTTCAACAATATACATGCATGCATACATACTGTATTGTAAGAAACTTGCTTCCCAACCACGTGGTTTCTGGTTGTTCCGCTGCATGGCACCTTGGGCAAGTGTCTTCGACTATAGCCTCGAGCCGACCAAAAATATTTTAGTGGATTTGGTAGACGGAAACTGAAAGAAGCTCGACATATATACATATATGTGTGTGTGTGTGGTGCGTGTGCGCGCGTGTGTGTCTTTGTGTCTGTGTTTGTCTACCCACCATCGCTCAACAACTGATGTTGGTGTGTTTACGTCTCCGTAATCCAGCGGTTCAGCATATGAGACCGATAGAATAAGTACTAGGCTTTCAAAGCATGTTGATTTATTCGACTAATTCCCTTTAAGGGGGTGATCCAGCATAGCCGCATTCAGATGAATGAAACAAGTAAAAGAGTAAAAGAGTATGCATACGTACAAACACACACGCATACATATATACATACATACATATATAATTTAAAAGAAAATTTCCCAAAATTATTCTAGCCCATATGGCGTAAGGTTCAAATGAACCAGCTGGGTACCGGAGGTTATGGTTCACTTCGCCCCGCCCCTCAAAAAAAACCCAACAGCAAAAATTAAATTAAAAAGACGGTAAGAAGTGGATTTATGTAAGGCGGCAAGCTGGCAGAAACGTTAGCACGCCGGGCGAAATGCGTTGCCGTATTTCGTCTGCCGTTACGTTCCG
>NC_042997.1:133000427-133017927 GCF_006345805.1 Octopus sinensis | reverse complement strand
TATATATATATGTATACATATATATATGTATATATGTATATATATATATATATATATATATATATATATATATATCAACGGTCTAGAGTGAAGGACCCTGACGAAAATGCCCGAACTATCGAGCAAGGTTGCGTATCCAACAGTGTGCAGTCACTGCAGTTGAAACATGTGTAAGTCAGGAGAATATGCTGTAAATAACTGCTAAATAAAACTTTTGTATTTGAAAAAAATTTCGATTCTCCACATCATTATTGTTGTATGCACACACACACACCTATACATAATAATGTGGTAAGGCTCCATCAAATAAAATAGCACTCGATCCACTATGACAGTAAAATATAATATAATGGCGAAATATATTTTCTTTGCCGAGGAGTTCTAATATACCTTCAAATTTTAGCGCTAGGGTTGTAATTTTACTGGAGTGACAGATGGATTACATCGATGCCGGTGCTCAACTGCTACTTTATTTTATCGACCCCGAGAAGTAAAGTCGATCTCGGCGAAGAAGTAACTCGCAATGCAATGAGCCATAAGAAATACTATTAAGTTCAACATGCTAAGGATTCTGCCCGTGGGCCAGCTTGTGGCGTTATAACAACTATAGCATACAAGAGCAATGCTTCAAGAATGTCTGTTCTTGTGGTTTAAGTACCCTTGGTACGTACCAGTTGGAGAAACTCCTCAAAAGTGTTAAAAGTTTCGTTTACTCCAAGTACAAACACGGCATACTGATATGCGTTTTAAGCGTCTATACACTCACTATGTTTCAATGAGAAAAAATGAAAAATTTTGCAGATGTCTTTTAAGTTAATTTTCAGATCCGATAACATTTCTTCTGTTCACAATGCAGCTGTTTTTGGAGAGAGGATGTGTTTGAAAAAGCTTATTTTCAATACATACGTTTTCTGCAATGACCACAAAACATATTTCATATTAGAGAAAGGTTTGATATTTTCACTTATCAATATTTGACACCAAATAATTAGCAAATGGTTTATTTATTTTTTTCTAATTTACGTTTGTTTTTCGAATACTAACATTTACGAACTCCATTCTCCCATGTTTGTTCACTAAATTCGCCGAATCTTTTATGATTTGTCTCATAGTGCGGTTTGATGCTGAACCTGTTTACAACTAAATTTGTCAGGGAGTATACCAAGAAAATTTTCTACCCACATATCTTGAAAAGTGCGACTCTCTGCGTCAATCTTCTTGCATTTTGTCTGTATCAGGGTTTGCTGGAAAAAAAAATCCAGTTATCACTAGAGTTATAATTATTTACTTTTACCTGTTGAAATTGTCAAAAGCAATGCATTTGTTCGGCTTTAATGATGTCTAAGAGCTTTAAAGTATTAGCAATAATTCCAAATAAAAAGTGCTATACGAAAGCTTTCTTCTATCTCCAATTACGTTGTTTGTGACTATACACTATTTGAGACTTTTATAGAACGTTTTCTAATCTTACAGAATATTGAAAGCTGTGTATTTTATTGCTGAAAGCTGTGTAGTTAGAAATATGTTAAACTCATAATTCGTTCTAAAATATTTTCGAATCTTACAAGTCAAAAACGAATTGTGTGTTTGCAAAAGTATGAAATTGGTAAAGCAATTCAGGATCTTTTCGGTTTGAACGGCAGTTTTTCTAGCGGTATCATATGAAATTGTAACCCATAATTATGACCCTAGTATCGATCTATTGCATTTCAATCTGTTTTAGGGTTAGGGTTAGTTAGGGTTAGGGGAAGGGTATCTTTTTTTCTTCACAAATGTAAATAAACCCAATCTGTTTGTTAAACGAGGGACATATTCATACGCCACAGAATGTTATTTACCTCAATGGACGTCATTGATTGGTTGAAATTGCAGAAATTGAAGAAAAAGACAAAAAAATATCTTACAAAGTATAGCATTTTCTCAATAAAGCCAAGAGAAAAAGATGTTTTATAAACACATTCTACCAGTATACGAAGTTTAAAATTTTTTAGTTGCCTAGAAATTATGTTAAAACTGCCGTTCAAACCGAAAAGATCCGCAATTCATTTTTTATCATTTACTTATTTCAGTCAGTGGACTGCGGTCATATTATGTTTTAGTGGAACAAATCGTTCGCAGTACTTACAACAGTTTTCAAAAATCTGATACTTATTCTATCGGTCTTTGGGCCAAACCGCTAAGCTACGAGAGTGTAAACAAACCCACATGGTTGTCGAGCGGTGTGTATGGTGACAAATACAGGCACAAAGACACACAAACGGTTATATTATACACAACGGGCTTCCACTCGGTTTCCGGCTACCAAATTCATTCATAAAGCATTGGTCGGGCTGGCTGTATTGTAGAAGAAATTTGCCCACCCTGTCGTACAGTGGAACAGAAACCGAAACGACGTGATTGCAAAGCTAGCTTCTTAACCGCACAAGCCGTGCTAGCGTCTAAAACTCAGATTTCACCGCGAATATTTTAAAATTGTGTGAACACATAACTTCATAAATTTAAATAATATGTTTAAAAATTTAATGCACTTAATATAATTTTCTTAACTTAAATCACAACGAAAATATTACGTCGCTTGATTAGAGTTGCTTGATAACACGTCTGAGCTGACAGTCTTTTGAGAGTATTAGACGCCGAGAGGCTTTCTTGAACTGCATATTGAAATATTGGTTTCAATGGCATATTGAAATATTGGTTGAAGTTAACGATAAAGTGTAAACTATATTATAAGAAAACGCAGCGAGCTGGCAGAAGCGTTAGCACGCCGGGTGAAATGCTTAGCGGTATTGCGTCCGTCTTTACGTTGTGAGTTCAAATCCCGTCGAGGTCGATTTTGCCTTTCAACCTTTCGGGGTCGATAAATTAAATACCAGTTACGCACTGGGGTCGATATAATCGACTTAATATGTTTGTCTGTCATTGTTTGTCCTCCCTATGTTTAGCCCCTTGTGGGTAGTAAAGAAATAGAAATATTTTTTTACGTTCTGAGTTCAAATTCCGCCGAGGTCGACTTTGACTTTCATCCTTTCGGGGTCGATTAAATAAGTACCAGTTACGCACTGGGGTCGATATAATCAACTTAATCCGTTTGTCTATCTTTGTTTGTCCTCTCTGTGCTTAGCCCCTTGTGGGTAGTAAAGAAATGGGTATTTCGTCTGTCTTTATGTTCTGAGTTCAAATGCCGCTGAATCCGACTTTGCCTTTTAAAGGCGACGAGCTGGCAGAATCGTTAGCACGCCCGGCTAAATGCTTAGCAGTATTTCGTCTGCCGCTACGTTCTGAGTTCAAATTCCGCCGAGGTCGACTTTGCCTTTCATACTTATGGGGTCGATAAATTAAGTACCAGATGCGTACTGGGGTCGATATAATCGACTGGCCCCCTCTCCAAAAGTTTCGGGCCTTGTGCCTAGAGTAGAAAATATTATAAGACAAAGCGGCCAACCGGCTGAATCCCTAGCACGCCGGGTGAAATACTGAGTGGCATTTCGTCAGTCTTTATTCTCTGAGTCCAAATTCCACCGAAGTTGACTTTGCCTTTCCTTCTTTTAGGTTCCATAAAATAAGTACCAGTTGTGAACTGGTTCGATATAATCGACTGGTCCCCTCTCATAAAACTGCTGGCCTTGTGCCAAAATTGGAAATCAAAATTTCATCCCCTTGGGGGTCGACAAAATAAGTAGCAGTTATGCAGTGGGATTGATATAATCGACTTTCCCATTTCTCCAGAAATTATTGCGCTTGTGCCAAAATCTAAAACCCATATTAGATTGTAAGAAAAATTGCATTTAGTGGTTGCACTAGGAAGAATTTTGGTTGGCATGCTGGACTTGTCCTGCACATCAACGCTTGCTTACCACTGCTCAGTGTAATCCTGGACATATTAGAAACGGCAGCCAAAATCCCTCAACGCGACGTTTACATTTTTCAGATTTTAGTTCTACAAATCAGTAAATAAATGAGATGTCTATGACTGGTTATAGCTTTGGTCATAAGTTCACTTAAACAACAATAATAAAAAATAAGTACCTATACAAGCTCCCCGGACGTGCAAGGAATAACAATTAACTTCCTTTCAAATTACACTCTACTGTTTAACAAAAGAAATCTCACATTTAACAATAAAGTCGTCTATAAACGTGTGGCTTAGTGGTTACGGTATTCGGTTCACAATCGTAAGATCGTGAGTTCAATTCCCGGCAGCGCATTGTGTCCTTGAGCAAGACACTTTATTTCACGTTGCTCCAGTTCACTCAGTTGGCAAAAATAAGTAGTACCTGTATTTCAAATGGCCAGCCTTGTCACACCCTGTATCACGCTGAATCTCCCTGACTACTACATTAAGGGTACACGTGTCTGTGGAGCTCTCAGCCACATGCACGTTAATTTCGCGAGCAGACTGGTCTGTTGATGAGATTAACTGGAACCATCGTCTTTGTAGCCGACGGAGTACCAGTTCCGCTATAAACAGTGTTAGAGAATTGAATTGGATGGTCATAGTTGGAGCACGTTTAGTCATAAAGTCTATTCGATCAGTGTTGACGTACAGTGAAACGACAGCTGGAATATGCAAATATATCTCTGCATTAATAACGGTGACCTCATCAGCTGAACAGAATCACTGATGTGGTTTCCACCATCTTCAACTAGCTAGAAGCAGCTGCTATATCTCGCCCAAACTACATCCTACCGTCTTAAAAATTCAAACACACAACGAATGATTTAGTGCTATATATGCAAAGAAGCGGGATGGTCAAAGCTGGAATGCCGTTAATCATAGATTTAATCAATAGGGTTAAGTTGCGGTTAAACAATTACAACCTAAATTATGAACCTAGAGTCGAAGAAGTTCCATTTTAAAGCTAAGCTGTAGAACGGTTGTGGAACCCCTCACTCACTTCAAAATTTTGAATTTTTCTCACAAGAAATGTATAAAAAACCCACATGGAAAAATGAAAACTTTTTCAACCTTAGCATTAATACTGTAGCCTCGGGCCGACCAAAGCCTTGTGAGTGGATTTGCTAGACAGAAACTGAAAGAAGCCCGTCGTATATATGTATTTATATATATGTATGTATGTGTGTGTGTGTATATGTTTGTGTGTCTGTGTTTGTCCCCCCAACATCACTTGACAACCGATGCTAGTGTGTATGCGTCCCCGCAACTTAGCGGTTCGGCAAAAGAGACCGATAGAATAAGTACTAGGCTTACAAAGAATAAGTCCTGGGGTCGAGTTACTCGACTAAAGGCAGTGCTCCAGTACGGCCGCAGTCAAATGACTGAAACAAGTAAAAGAGTAAAAAAAGAGTAAAAGAGTAAAAAGAGAGTAAAAGAGTAAAAAGAGTGTAAAAGAGTATAAATGCCATACCAAGAAATTCATAAAATTGAAGAATCATTTTTATTTCAGCAGAAATTCGCTCCCATAGTTCCTTATGAACTTGTTATTTGCTATCACTTATACTAAGCCGTTCTCCACCACCTCCGTCACCTCCATTGCTGTTGAAGAGGCATCTACTGAACCCTTTATTCAATATTCTATGGATGTACACACAGTGTAGTGCTTTCTTTGCTCAGTTAGTGTCGTGACATACGTTTTTATTGGTTTCAGTCATTAGACTGCGCCAATACTGGATTACCACTTTGTAGGTTTTAATCCATGCATTGGCAAACTGCGGCCCGCGAAATTTCTGAAATGCACACCCAACGAGCGAGAAATTACCATGATTTTTTTTTTTTTAGAAGTGATGCCTGTCTGATTATGAAACATGTTTTTATGCAGCCCGCTTCTCGTAACAGGATTCCCATGCCTGATTTCATTGAACACTTCAAACTCATTTTAGTATTCTATCGTTTTTATTTATTTATTTATTTATTTTTTTGCAGATCGCTAAGTTACCAGACGTAAACAAACCAACACCGATTGTCAAGTGGTGAGGGACAAACAGAAACACACACACACACAAACAAACAAACAAACAAACAACGGGCTTGTACAGTTTCTGTCGACCATATTCACTCACAAAGCCCGAGGATATAGTAGAAGACACTTACCAAAGGTGACGAGCATCAGGACTGAATCAGAAACCATTTGGTTGCGAAGCGACCTTCTCAATCACACAGCCAACATTTTTCACAAAATATTTTCTACTTACGCTTTCATGTGCGAAGTGGAGGCGCAATGGCCCAGTGGTTAGGGTAGCGGATTCGCGGTCGGAGGATCGCGGTTTCGATTCTCAGATCGGGTGTTGTGTGTGTTTATTGAGCGAAAACACATAAAAAAGCTCCACGATGCTCTGGAAGGGGGTGGTGGGGACACCTGTCGTACTCTTTCGCCACAACTTTCTCTCACTCTCTCTTCCTGTTTCTTGAGTATCGCTGCGATGGACTTGCGCCCCGTCCAGCTGGGGGGACCACATACGCCACAGAATCCGGGAAACCGGGTCCATGAGCCTGGCTAAGCTTAAAAAGGGCGACGTTTACATGTGCGAAAATTTTTTGGGCAGTTTAAGAACGTTATTTAAACGAAAGATAATTGAACTTGTATTCGTTGTAGATTGTATACCGATTTTTGATTAATTTTAACACGACATATATCTAATATGTTTCAATGTTTATCCGATGACAGCATGAGCAAGTAGAATTAATCTACCTGTGAATATCCTGATTTCGCTGTCCACTTATCTTTTCGCAACAATAGGGTATAGTTTGAGAGGGATTAGCTTGGCCATATAAAGGCTCTTTCATTGACTTGTCTTTTATTTCGCATTCAATTCTGTACGTGTTTTTCTTGACAACAAACGTCTTCAATGAGTATCATCAACAATAAAAGCTACCTACATTTATGAAATTAACAAAGCTACTCATTGTTAAGCTTTCTACGTAGACAACAAACTCACTGTTTATTAAGAGAGCATCTTCAACACTATGATCTAGTTGTTTTTGTGTGTTTGCTTAACAACTCATTTGTTAGCTGGGTACTATCATTTCTGTGCTGTCTACAAACTCTTAGTTTATCACTTGCAAAGAAACAGTATTAATAAATTAATCTGTGCTGAATTAAGATAAGTTGAATTTACTGAATTTAATATTAAAAACGCCATCAAATGAAAATGATCATGTATAGCTGATAGACGCGTGTGTGGCGAAGGGAGAGAGAGAGAGAGAGAGAGAGAGAGAGAGAGAGCTTTTTTTCGGCGTGCGTATGTATATGTATGTATTCATAAATGTAGTTGGAATTTACAAGAAAAAACAACAAAAGACGAAGACAGGTGTGTAAACAACAAACAGATATATTAGTTTAACGCTCGGGAAGGTGAGATAGTCTTTTACATTTCGAGCCTAAGCTCTTCAACAGAAAGGAACACGAGAAAATAAACAGAGAGAATTTTAAAAAAGGTTTAGTGACTAGCGAGCGATTATGGCGATGGCTGGACAGAGGTGGTCAGACATGGGAGCTATGAATAAGGGAAGATAATAAAATAGTGGTGATCCCAAAACGAAGGTGCGCGTGCGTTATTTATGTGAGGTCGTATGTGTGCATGTTTGGGTGTGTGAAAGTGTAGGTGTGCGTATGATGGAGTGGGTGCGTGGAAGTGGTCAGTGCTAGTGTATGCGGGGTGGTATGATGTGGTGGGATGTGGCATGGTGTGGTGTAGGTGCTGGGAAGTGGTCAATGCTAGTGTGCGCAGGATGGTGCGATGTGGTGTGGTGGTGTGGTGTGGTGTTGTGTGGTGTATTGTGTGTTGTGGTGTGATGGTATGGTGTTGCGGTGTGGTGTGGTGATGTGTGTTGTGTTGTGGTGTGTGGTGTGGTAGTGTGTGGTGGTGTGTGGTGTGGTGTGGTGTGGCATGATGCAAACTATACCTTCACATACATATACGTAAAATACATACGCACTAATATCAGACGTACACAGCCCGAGCACAAAAGAAGTTACGTACAAAACAGATATCAAATCATTTACAAATACGCTTCACAAATTACACCAATTTACAAACACTCGAGGCTAAATCAGTGATATACGATAAAACCCTAGGAAACAGTACACACGCACACAATTAATGCCAGGAGGAACAATTTATAGAAATGCAGACCAAATTATCTACAAATACCCACTGTATTGTTCATGTCAACCAGTTCAGTGTATGTATATATGCATGCATATGTATGTGTGTGGTGTGTGTGTGTGTGTGTGTGTGTGTGTGTGTGTGTGTGTGTGTGTGTGTGTGTGTTGTGCTTCTAAACCGGTGTTGATTAGTTTATGTCATCGTAACATAGCAGTCTGGCAAAAGAGACGGGGAAAGTTAGCACCAGACTTTAAAAGAATTAGTTCGTAGGATTGATTTGTTCGACACCGTAGCCGTAGTCCAATGTGTGAAAGGGCATATCAGACAACATTAATGTCTTTATTTATTTATTTATTTATTGCGTTTGGTATGATTTGAAAGTGACTTAGGTACCATTTCTAACAGATCGCTTAGGAGCTCCTTTCTTATTTTTTCACATAGAAGATCCCTCTTTGGCATATGTGGATGCTTTTTGTATACGTGACAGAGTGATATATACTGCGATGGTTTCTGTTAATTCCATTGTTTAGTGACTCGACGTGCCACCAATGGAACACTATTACTTCTAAGAGAAGTCGGCATAGAGATGAAGGAGACAGTAATTTAGCTGACTGTACCTGAGTGGACCGTAGAGAGAGAGGATACTGTGCGATTAGATGATAGTCAGAAGTAGTCAAATGTGTACTTTGATGGTAGATCTAAAATCAGAGCCTTCCCAACGCAGATTATCTTGTGGTTTTAACAGCTGGCAGAAACGTTAGCACGCCGGGCGTTACGTTCTGAGTTCAGATTCCGCCGAGGTCGACTTTGCCTTTCATCCGTTCGGGGTCGATTAGATAAGTACCAGTTACGCACTGAGGTCGATATAATCGAATTAATCCGTTTGTTTGTCCTCTCTGTGTTTGGCCCCTTGTGGGTAGTAAAGAAATAGGTTTTAACAGTATATAGGTTTTATTTGTGTCGTTTCCTTATATAAGAGGGTTGTGTGTGATGTGAAGAAAGTTTAGTTGTCATTTCCAATATTCAAACGACTACATCAAGTTTCCCTCGTTTCTGGGGGAACACATGCATGAGTGCATGGGTTGTTGCAATATAGTTAACTGGAAAGACTATCTGGTGCAGGTTTTTCAGAGTGAGGATCAATTCGTTACAAGTTCTTTTGTTACGAGAATCCACAGACTACCGAGCAAACAACTGCAACATAGGATATGGGATGTAGGATGCTTGTTGACTTACTGAAATATAATAACTGACCATTCTCACAACAAACAACTTCAATCAAATTCATACTATTACATAACCTCCTCGTTACCGAGAACAAGAATTCCTTTATAAACCAATAGGATCGCAGTCTTATGTAGCTTGAAACATCTTTCACAGAATGGCAGTTTGCATATGTCCAGATGTTAAGTTTCACATTCAATCTTTTTGGATCACATCGATGCTTCGCTCATACATATTTAAATACGTACGCAGAAGCATATACACGATCTTCATACTCACACACATATGCATACACTCATGCATAAACACTAACATACATACATACATACATACATACATATAAGTTTTAATGAAGCTGGCATCCCTGAGATTCTCTCGCCACCGCCACCACCACTAACACTTCCATCTCATTCGTACATACCGAATCAGATCTGTTTCTTCCTTAAAGCGCAAAATTACTTTGTACTTTCTTTGTTTTTCTTTTTGTCTGGATTTTGTTTTTGTTTTTGTTTTGTTTTTTTGTTTTGTTTTTTGGTTGTTTGTTTTTTTTTTGCTGAAAATCTTTTTCGGATATGCAGGCAGACAGTCAGACAGACATAACCTAATTAGCATCAATAACTGTCCTACCTCCAACTGATAATCTTCCAGTCTATCTCAAGTATTATCCGCCGCCGTGCTGATTATACAAAGTAGGTCAAGTTATAAGGTAAAACTATTGATTTCTTTTAATTATCTATTTGATTAATTCTCTGCCATGTTTTCACCTTTGTCTGATGTTCTCCTTTTACTCTTAGATTAAGAACAGCATCTTAATTAAAAGGCTTCTTTAAACACAGCCTAAAATTAACATCAGGGCGAACTAATGAAAATCAGCCTCTCCCATTGGCTCGTTTTATGTTAGTTAATTCATGTGGCTAATTTACTGGGTCTTCCAATTTGCTAGAAACATCAGCAAATATTTATAGGCACCAAAAAAAGATAATACAGTTAAATTTGATAATATCGCCATGGATATACCGTTCATTGGTTGTTTACTGTATTCTGGTTGTTTGCGACTGGAATATTTTTAATCGGGGATCTCCTGCCTCTAAATGAAAACAGCAGTAGAGTAGAACTCCGTGACTACTTAATATAATAAAATAATTGTTTCTGTTTTATTGCGGCTGGAAATTTAGAAGGGATGGGAAGTATCGATACCTTCGACTCAGTACTTGACTGATACTTTATTTCATCATCCTTGAAGAGAGGAAAGTCAAAATTAGCCTCATAGGATTTGAAACCAGAACACAGGGAACAAAAAAAGTTCTTCCGCATGGTATATTTCTTCCAACACACCAAATGTAAAATAACTGTTTTTGATTTAGGAACAAAGCCAGATAAGAGGGTATGGAGTTAGACGATACCATCTACCCCAGTGCTTGAATTATACTTTATTTTATCGATCTCGAAGGGGTGAAAGGCAAAAATTGTCCTTAGCGAGATTGGAGCGCAAATCGGAAGAAATATTTCAAAGCAGTTTGTCTGATGCTTTAACGATTCTACTAATCTGCCGTCCATCGCTTTTAATAAAATGAAACGATAATAATACTGATGTGTAGCTGAAGAATGTCTCTTTGGATTGGTTTGTGTGTTATAGTCCGAGCAAATAAATTCATTCTTCAAAGGACTCTAATTGTATTTCAATCTCGTAGGGAGTTACATAAAATAATGTCTAACCTTTTTTTCTTTCTAATAGAATAGGAAGGGATACCGAAAAGAAGGTGTCAATCGTCTCAGCCAATAATTGTGCCTCAGTAGCAAACATTAACACTCTAAATGCTTCAATGACTCAGAGGAATTATTGTTAATACAATTATCGTTGTTCGAACGTATTAACCTCATCTTCAAAGATGAAACAATTTAAATATTTACATTTGCATTATAAATGTAAATATCGCCTAGGTGTAAATATTAACTGTGAGGATACATTCATACAAACCCTTATAGATGTAAATTTCATTGTGTGGATATGAATTTTGTGTAAGTGTAAATATTAAAACATTTTTCTTCTTATGATGAGGTTAAAAATCGAGGAAAGTATTGACCTGTTTATCGGTGTTGTTGAAATAATAAAGAGCTTCAAAAGAATAATGAGTTTAGTCGCCAGGGAAAGCCTCCGACGAAGTTCCACCAATTACATGTTTAGCCTTCGAAAAATATGAACATCACAGTTTCCCATTTTTAATTACTTCTAAACTACAATGCCGTTTGCTGAATCGAAATAAACTATTAATGTTGAAATATTTCGTTTCTTTCATTTGCTTTGAAGCTGTAGAGAGCAGTATCGGTAGAACAACAGATCGAATTATCTACAACACCTAGTTATTTCCCTTTACTTGATGTACTTTCAATTCTCGTCAAAGTCGATTTTACATTTCGAATCGCACTTTGTCTCTCACTTTCGTTATTCTGGGGACGGATGACTTAAGTGAAATAACTTAGGTATCTTTCTGTTCAGAAAAACCCATGGTGATATAACTCGCAGTGTGACTTCTGCAAGAGGGCGGCCTATAAACGAGGGTCGTTTTGGATTAAACCGATATCAGCTCTTGTAATATAACTAACTCCTTCATATTGTTGATGTTTCTCTCCACCCAGAAGAGTAATGGAATGTAACATTTTATATTGGCACTAGATATGTCGCGGGAATCTCCTTTACGGTGAGCCTTATTGGAATATATCAGGGTTTACAGTTGCCATTGCTTATTATTGAAGCGTCTTCCAGCAATTAGAATCTCTTTACTGTTTTACTCTTTTACTTATTTCAGTCATTTGACTTCGGCCATGCTGGAGCACCGCCTTTAGTCGAGCAAATCGACCCCAGGGCTTATTCTTTGTAAGCCTAGTACTTATCTATCGGTCTCTTTTGCCGAATCGCTAAGTTACGGGGACGTAAACACACCAGCATCGGTTGTCAAGCGATGTTGGTGGGACAAACACAGAACACAAACACACACACACACACATTATATATATATATATATATATATATATATATATATATATAATATATATATATTATATTATATATATACATACAACGAGCTTCTTTCAGTTTCCGTCTACCAAACCACTCACAAGGCTTTGGTCGGCTCGAGGCTATAGTAGAAGATACTTGCCCAAAGTGCCACGCAGTGGGGCTGAACCCGGAACCATGTGGTTCGTAAGTAAGCTACTAACCAGACAGCCACCCCTACGCCTAATCGTCAACCAAATCCAATGAAGAATCGCACCAATACGGGCAAACATTCTAAAATGATTCAGAACTCTAGAGTTCCTTCCTCTCCAGCCACAATGGAAGAGTTAAATTTAACACTGCAAACTAACTGGCCTCCTGGTAATTCTACTGTGCTGTAGCTGGATCTTGTTAATTTCTTCCAACCAGGTGAGGTATTTAAATTTTTCTCCTCTGATATAACGTTTTTAATATTAACTTCAACAAAAATGAATGCGATCGTCAGCAGCAGCAAAATTAGAAGTTTTTGTAAATATCTGATCATAATAGTGGTTGTGTGGAGGCGCGTGGCTTAGTGGTTAGGGTGTCAGCATCATGATCGTAAGATTGTGGTTTCGATTCCTAGACCGGGCGACGTGTTGTGTTTTTGAGCAAAACACTTCATTTCACGTTGCTCCAGTCCACTCAGCTGGCAAAAATGAGTAACGCTGCGGTAGACTGGCGTCCCGTCCAGCTGAGGAACACATACGCCATAGAAACCGGGCCCATGAGCCTGGCTAGGCTTTAAATTAGGCTCATTTATTTATTTTTTTAAATATTGGTTGCAAGGAATTTAACAATATTCCTGTAGCTACTTACAACGGCAAGTTGTTCTAACCAAATTTTTGGTGGACTGAATTAGACGGGTCTTAAATTTGACTACTAGCAAAGGATGTGAACTGCAGAACTATCAGTAGATTGTTCGTTTATCTATCGACCCGGTCGAGTGCACTCTCGCCAATAATATACAGACGTCAATTTAACTTGATTATACCACCTACCTCATTGAAAAACCATTCGTTGGTACTTGATTACAACTTACTTGATTTCAATATTGTTGTGAAACATGTGAGATTTCAAATATTTCCATAAACGCAAACTTATATTTCCTCAATATAGCAATATATACTTATACACTCGGATATTAATAACATTCAAAATTGTCCATATCAATCTGTTTGCACTCGAGGAAATCTTATATAATTATTGGCATCACAGTTCAAATACATACATACACACATGCATATATATATATATATATATATATATATATGCGTGTGCACGCGTGTGTGCATTGTATATACATACAACATGTATATGTATATGCATGTGTGTGTGTGAATATATATGTATATATATAATAATATATATATATATTTATATATATATATATATATGAATATATATGTATCCATATTTATGTATGTACATATATATGTATATTTATATATGCATATATATGTGTATGTATATATATATGTATATATATGCGTGTGTGTATATATATATATATTTATATGTACATGTGTATATATATGCATCTATATGTATATACATATATCTGTGTATCTATATGTATTTATGTATGTATATATATGTATATATATATATGTGTGTGTGTGTGTGCATGTATATATATATGTATATATGTATATATATATGTGTATATGTATATATACGTATGTATGTATACGTATATATATGTGCGTATATATCTATATATTTTATATATATATATATATAGATAATATATATATATATATATATATATATATATATATATCACAATCAAGGAACGGCCATAATAGGCCATTCACCCACTAGAAATAACAGCCAAAGCTTCAACCGCAAAATAACATTAATCCGTAAACCAGGAGAAAATTAAAAAACATTTACCCTGTAATTTTTTAATTTTCTCCTGGTTTTTTAATTTTCTCCTGGTTACGGAATTAATGTTATTTTGCGGTTGAAGCTTTGGCTGTTATTTCTAGTGGGTGAATGGCTATTATGGCGTTCCTTGATTGTGATGTTGAACTTAAAAATGGTCTATGACTATTTAATTTTTTCCCACTAGGCCGCTGGTGGCAAAAAAATTCTACAAAATTTTTTGCCACCCTATATTGATTAATTATATATATATATATATATATCCACATATATGTATATATATTTATGCATATGTGGTATATATATATGTATATGTGTGTCTATATATATATATATATATATATACATACATATATTCATACATACATACATATGTATGTATGCATGTATATTCGTTTTGAGAATTTACTATTTTCTGCTATTGTTCTCTATTTCTCTAGTTCCTATTTGACCAGATGCCAAATAATTATGGCTTCTTTCCGTACAGCCTAAATATAATAACACGACATGAATATGCTGGAACGAGGCTCTACACTGTCGCTATGTGACGTGGTAGAAATAGCAACTAAATCTCCATCAAAGGCGATACTGAATGTCGTAATCTCTGGATACATTGTAGCTCGAAGAATTACGAATGATGGTCGTAATGAAATGTATTGACCATAATTCTGTTAGATCACAGCCTTTGAATAGTTTCAAATCAATTTCAAACAAAGGAACATAGTGGGAAATAGCTTCAGTGTTTACATTTCACTACTTTCACTTGCTTCAGAGCCACAGAGAGCAGTATCTATGGAACGATGGATCAAATTAGCTACACCAAGCTATGTCACTTTACATTCTTTGCATTCTTCCAGGGTCGAATGATAATTCCTGGCCGTGTACTGAAGTCGATTTACTAAACAAATTATCGCCCTTCCCAAACTCACTGACTTTTTGCCAAATTATAAATAAATAACATAAGGGACTAAAGCCATCTGAATATGGCTAGGGACAGGGCAGGGTGGTGGGGTGTTACTGTTGCATTTAGCCCCAGGCGAACATCAACGTCGCCAGATAGGCTTGACACCATCACGGCGTCCTTTATCCTGCAAAGGGAGATAATTCCCCGATGAAGCGGAAACCACACACGGACCATCGGGGAATTATCTCCCTTTGCAGGATAAAGGTCGCCGTGATGGTGTCAAGCCTATCTGGCGACGTTGATGTTTGCCTGGGGCTAAATGCAACAGTAACACCCCACCACCCTGCCCTGTCCCTAGCCATATTCAGATGGCTTTAGTCCCTTATGTTATGGAGCAGTTACTGTCTATATCTCATTTAGAGAATTATTATTGCTATAAATAAGTACTCTTATTTTATTTATGCGCCGTTTTAAAGCCTAGCCAGGCTCATGGGCCCCGTATGTGCTCTCCCCACCTGGACGGGACGCCAGTCCATCGCAGCGTCACTCAAGAAACATGAAGAAAGAGTGAGAGAAAGTTGGGGGCGAAAGAGTACAACGGGGGTCGCCACCACCCCTGCCAGAGCCTCGTGGAGCTTTTAGGTGTTTTCGCTCAATAAATACACACAACGCCCGGTCTGGGAATCGAAACCGCGATCCACCGAACGCAAGTCCGCTGGGCCATTCCGCCTCCACAGTTAGTCTTATATAATTGATAAATATAGATTAAATAGAATGAATAGATTAGGCAGCCGTTTAATAACACGGTGAATTTGTATTATTAATGCCGGAAGAATTCTCTGTAGAAGGTTGTTGACCATATGCATCTAACGGCGAAACCCACAAATACTTGACTGTTTTACACCCAAATCAAATGAGTTATGTTGTAGTGCGATACATTAAACAAATTGATGGACAGTTAACTGGAAGCAATAAAGCACACCAGGTCGGTGAGTGTACCGTTGCTAACTTGCAATAAAAATGTACAATAACAGTAATATAACACTTTCGTTTGGACTGACGGGGGTCAGAGCAGTCCAAAGCTGTAATATATCAGAATGACTCACCGTAGAGGTATATTCTTTTATTCCTTTACTCGCTGGAGCACCACCTTAAAGGGTTTTAGTCATAGAAATCAACCGTATGACTTATTTTTTATAAGTCTAACTACGTATTCTTTTGCCGAACTGCTAAGTTACGTGGACGCAGACACACCAGCATCTGTTGTCAAGCGATGGCGGGGAACACTCACGCACACATACACATATATATATATATATATATTATATATATATATATATATATATATAATAATAAATATTAGGGAATATATCCAATTTACAGGAAAAAAAATCAGATTTAGGATTAAATCCAATTTTATAGTAAAATATTATAAAATATTATTTGAGACAAACCACTATTTGCAAAACAAACAAGGAAAGACTTAATCAATACATAAAATTTAATAAATAGTCAAAAAAAACCGCCACTACAATCGTTTCTTGTCTTGATCGACAATCTTCAGGTGGACTTCCAATCTAAAAATCAAAATTTTAAAATATAAAAAATAATACTTTTAAATAATTAAGTATAAATGAAAAATATAAGTATATAATCCATATATAACCTATATATAATCCATATCGAAAATATAGACTAATTACCACGAATTCCCTAAAAAACCATGATAAAACAAAACTCTTAAAAATATAACGATAAAATCTCCCTTTGCTAAACTCTATAACAAACCTATAAGTAAACCCCTAACCTAAACATTCACACACAAATACACACACGTAAACCACAGACTCACGACTTATACACATACCTATACTAACTTATAAACCTCAATAACACCAAACCCACTCCCCCCCACACAGACAATTAACACATACATCCCAAAACCTAAATAACAAACCCATATACACATTCACACACAAAACACACAACACTCACACGCAAACCAACCTCACACCAAGATACATATACTATACTCCCTCACATATACGCCTATACATACTCACTAAATTCGACATATACAACATACTTACACACCCACAAAAAACATTATATACATTTATGAGCTTTAACTCACCTTAGCATCTCTAACAAACAACTTGCAGTAACCCAATCCCATTCTCTATGCCTACCTCACTACTACACTATCCATTCACATATATATATCTATACATATATATATATATATAATATATAATATATATGTATATGTATGTATATGTATGTATATGTATATATATGTATATATATACATATATATGTATATATATACATATATATGTATATATATACATATATATGCATTTATATATATATATATACATATCTAT
>NC_042997.1:132987927-132995427 GCF_006345805.1 Octopus sinensis | reverse complement strand
GGTTTACGGAATTAATATTGTTTTGCGGTTGAAGCCTTGGCTGCTATTTCTAGTGGGTTGAACGGCCTATTATGGCCGTTCCTTAATTTTGCTGTTGAATTTATTAATAGTCTCTGACTATTTATTTTTTCCACTAGGCCGCTGGTGGCAAATAATTTCTGCTGAGATTTTTTGCCACCTTATATTGATTATTATATATATATATATATATATATATATAGATATATATATAATATATATATGATATATATATATAATATATTACATATATATATATACATATATATATATATACATATATATATATATATATATACATATATATATATATATATATACATATATATATATATATATATATATATATATATATATATATATATACATATATATATATATACTATTATATATACAATATATATATATGTTATATTATATATACATATATATATATATACATATATATATATAATATATATATATATATATATATAGATACATATATATAGATATATAGATATTACATTTATATAATATATATATAAGATATATACAATATATATGTATATATATATAGATATACATATATATATATGTATATATATATATACATATATATAATGTGTATATATAATATATATCAGTTATATGTATATATATATATACATATATATATGTATATATTATATATACATATATATATGTATATATATATAATATACAATATATACATATATATATATATACATACATATACATATAGATATATATACATATATATACATACATATACATATATTAGATATACACAAACTATATATATCTATAACATATATATATACATATATATATATACATATATATATACATATATATATACATATATATATACATATATATATATACATATATATATACATATATATATACGTATATATATATACATATATATACATATACATATCTATATATATATATACATATATATATACATATATATATATACATATATATACATATACATATATATGTATATATACATACACACACACACACACATATATATTTATAACTCGCTCTGAGATTTATCATTATATATATATATATATATATATATATATATATTATATATATATATATATATATATATATATATATATATATATATATATAGACGACTGGATTCAGTTTTCATCTACTTATAAGGCTTTGGTAGATCTGAGGCTATCGTAGAAAATACTTGCCCAAGGTGACACTGAACCCGGAACCATGTGGCTGGGAGGCAAGCATCTTACTACAGCCGTTACTGCGCTTATATGACTAAATATCTTCACTACTTGGAAATGTTGCTATACATTTTTATCTTCAAATGTTCGAGGGTTTAACTTCAATTATATTTTGCTAGTCTCCATGAAAAAATAAAAAGAATTAAAAGAATTAAAATTAATTTGGATTTCGAACTAATATTCCTTGCTTTTCTTCACAATAAATAGTACTAACGAATTTTTTCTTCACTTAAATCGCGGTTTTAAACATAACTGAAGCTGAATAAGATAAAGCATTTACTGGTTGACTGCAATAAGTATGTTATACCATACCTAACTCTATATTCTTTTCTCCTCTCCACTCTAACTTTCAAAGTCGTTTCACCCACTAAGATGTTTTCTACCTTCTTTTCTAGGTCCACCTCCGCGACCTGTACCATCATTTCCAGGGTTTGACCGCTCCAATTCCTTTGGGGCGTTCTGGTGGCCTGCAGGACTCCCACCTTCTCCTCCATATCCAGCGGCACGGCAGCCACCAGCCAAGCTACATTTACTTCTGGTGATATGTCCACTACCCGAACCCTGGCCGTCCGTCTCCCGAGGTACATAGGTAGCAGCACTACCTCTTCCGTTTTTAACGATGTGGCCGAGTGCAGTTTAGCAGTTGCTATCTCTCTAAACTGCACTTCCACAGTTCCATATTTTCGATCTCCGTTTGTATTACTCCAATTTTTTTCGACACCGTTTGTATTACTATTTGCAACCACCGTTTATACAACGGTTAGTCCATATCTTTTTTTTAAATATCTATTTTGTATTTCTTTAAGATATCAACGTACCTTATATTTTCCGGCATTGTACTAGTGTCAATATTTTTCCTCCACCACTTGCAGTCACAGTATTCCAAATACTTGTTCAACTTCCACAGGTTCCTCCGGGTGCGTCAGCACGTAATAATTGTTCACGGGTAGACCCCTTACACCCGCTACATCCACCTTGACTACTCTGTCCCACTAATTTACTTCATTGTTCACTTCCTCATCCTGTTCATTACACCTCAATACTCATCTCTCCTTACAGGGTGGGGTGGGTAAATTGGAGGCTCCTGTGTGTTTGTAAACGTTTCTTTGTCAGACTGAGCATGAGAAGGGTTGGTGTCTCTAGGAAGTGGTTGGGGTAGTGTGGGTGAGGGCAGGGCAGTTATGGGTTGGGGGGTCATCCCTTACCACATGTGTCTTCTTTTTTTTTCTCTTCTTTCCTGCTATCTTCCAGCTGGTGCTTGTCACCTCTTCTTCGATGCTGGTACTCTGCAGTGCCATATCTCTTACTTTTTCCTCCACGGGCTGTGGAACACCTACAACTTCCTCATTCTCTTTAGCTTTTTCCGATGGTGGGGCGCCACTCCGCTCTAATGTGGCCTTTCAGGTCACATTTATAGCATCTCCGAATTCTTCCCTCCACTCTGACTTTCAACGTTGTGTCTCCAACTGTGATGTTCTCTACTATCTTTTCTATATCTTCCTCCGCCACTTGTACCACCATATCCAGGGTTGTCTCTGCCAATTTCCATGCGGTTTTCTGGTAGCCTGTAGGAGCAGCACCTTCTCCTCCAAGCCTAGTAGTATGGCAGCTACCAGCCAGGCTACATCGACCTCCGGGAGTATTTCCTCTACCCTAACTCTGGCAGCACGCCTTCTAAGGTAAACGGGCAGATCTACCTCATTAGTTTTCAGCGGTTTGCTGAGTGCAGCCTGGGGGTAGCTACCTTCCGAAACCTCTCCTCCACCTTCCTTCCACTCTAAATTTCAAAGTTGTGTCTCCAACTATTATGCTCTCGAACATCTTTTCTAAATTTTCTTCAGCGATTTACACCACCATATCCAGGGTTTCTCCATTCCAATTCCAATGGGGAGTTCTGGTGACTTGGAGGAATGCCACCTTCACCTCCAAGCCTAGCAGTATGGCAGCCACCCTCCTGGCTACATTGACTTCCGGAGGTATTTCCTCTACCCGAACCCTGGAAGCACGCCTTCCAAGGTAAACAGGCAGAAGAACTACCTCATTGGTTTTCAGCGGTGTTGCTTAGTGTAGCCTGGCGGTAGTCACCTCCCGAAACCGCACCGCCACCGATCCAAATTTCTTTCCTCTGGCAAGGTACGAATTCCCTTGCCAGACCGGTCTCAACGCCTTTTCCACTTGTGTCGTTGACGTATTTTCAATTTTTCTAGCTTCCACGGAGTAAGTTCTGTATATTAATTACAGTTATTTCCGCAGTTTCTTTCAAAACTTCTGTGGTCGAGAACACCTTCACTTCGTTCCCCTCCCTTTCAAGCATTCCTTTAAACTTGTTTATGCCCTCCAACCTTACGTCTTCGCACTTTTCTTCTGTTGCCGCAGCATAGCTTCTTTTCTGCAAAGCCCTGTCTATTTTCTTCAAGCACTTCACCATCACTTCCGACGACGACACATATTCCGAGGAGGGGCAGCCTTCAAGACTTGAAACAGAACAATTTAGTCCCTCGCAACTTCTCACTGGACGCCAAAAAAAACCCCCGCACAGCCAAAAAACACGTCTACGTCGCACAAATACAACTAACCAAGTGAACTCTGTGATACCGGAAGCGAGCTTCTTATTTCTTTATTGCCCACAAGGGACTAAACACAGAGGGAACAATGACAGACAAACGGATTAACTCGATTACATCGACTCCAATGCGTAACTGGTACTTAATTTATTGACACTGAAAGATTGAAAGGCAAAGTCGACCTCGGCGGAATTTGAGCTCAGAACGTAATAGCAGACGAAATATCGCGAAGCATTTCGCCCGACGCGCTAACGTTTCTGCCAGCTCACCGCCTTCTTACTACACGTCCACTCCTGTATATTGAATGTATGTTGAATATTAGGAAAAGGAGGCCAGCAGGACTTTTTTTAATCCGGCATTTGGATTTACCCTCAATCGTATAAGTTTGTTAACTATTTATGGGGACACTATTACTGTTTCAGTAAATAATTTTGGCCGATTTGCATAGATAACTCATTTTGGGAGGCTAGCTTGATTAACAAAACCTGACCTTTAGTATTCTGCTTGAGCGCTATATTGTAGTGTATGTGTTTACATCAGTATATACACACAGTGTTCGCCAATATTTATAGAGCGCGTACACACTTACGCGCGCGCAATTATGCACAGTCAAGCATACCCATACCCTCGGAAATATATACATATATGTAAATATAGACATACACACGCATATATATTTAAAGTTCTTTGTACGTATATAAACACAGGCACACATATATCTATATTCATATACATACATACACAAGTATATGTGTGTGGGTGTTAAATCTTTCAAACTGAAAGGATTTCAAATACCCGTTCTTATTTCACACTGAATGGCGATGGATAAGAGAATCGTTAGTAGTTCAAAATTTAAAAACAGTAATTTAGTTAGTATTTGCAACACTTAATGCAGGAAGCATTAAAGTGCTAACTAGAAATAATTATGCGCCGAGGAAAGAACAATGGGAAAAAATCGTAGTAAACGCCTTTGGTGTTTAATTACGTTCTTTTAAGTGCTGAGTTCAAATCTCGCCAGAGTTGAATTAGCCTTTGATCATATCAGGATCAATAAAATAAACACCAATTAACTAACTAAGTTGGCTGTGTTCTCCATCAAAAAATTATAGTTTGTGATACGGTAGATCACTGCACTAAAGGTTTTAACGTTTTTAGAGTATTTTGCATTCTGCAATCAAATACACGTTGCGGGTGGGCTTTATTTTTTATTCCTCCACTGTTGATAAAATAGATACCAGATATGTACTCCGGTTGATTACGCTGACTTTCTACCTCTTTCAATTTGCGTGCTGTTGTTTGAAGTTGCTATTTCTCGTTGATTGTAATGCGAATTAGAACAAAGAGATTAGTTCACATCATGTTGCATACATGACCTGGTATCAATTCCCAAATGGGTATGAACATGAATAATTCCATTGTATTTTCCAACACAAAGCTTTGTCGTTTTGCTTAACCAAAGGAAGTCATTATTTACCGCTGTCTGACGGACGGCATAGATTAGAAATTGTTTCTCTGTAAACCGAATCCGCGACCTAGTTTAATTCTCTTGCTAAGTAATTAAAATGACACTCACGTTAGTGTTGACTTCAGTTAAGTCCAGAGTTTCATGTCTTTATAAGAAAACATTAATTAGTTGACAATCTGTCAGAAAGAGAAGGGTGAAAACGACAAATACATTCGATATAACAAAAACTAAAACAAATATTATCTTGCTTAAAGAGACGGCGTTGTTTTCGTTGAATTCACCAATCTCCAGAGGTTCTAATTCCACCAGCAGCCTTCAACTTTTTTCTTTTCAAATGTATTTAAACCCAATATCTACGCGCTCTTCTTTATAGCTTTATCTGCTTCGAGTTCAATAGTTTAAAATTAATTGTTTCAGTTGTCGAATTTTCTAGTCTTATGACATCACCAACAAACAATTCTCGGTGCTACTTTAGCGTGCAGTATCCTGTCTACGCTGTGAAATTGCTTTTAGCGTGTGGTCTACCATTTCTTACCCTCTTAATCCGAGTTAATTTTAGCCATTACAATGCTGTTAAAGGATTTCTATAGATGTATAATTTTTATAGACGAAGCAGCAGTTGCATTTTTACATGAAAACAATCCTCTGGTTACATCACACGAACACATGCTCATGGTATTGAGAGATCTAGGCTGGATTCCAAAACAACTATTTTAAAGAAAATGAGAGGCGTTAGTAGTGCGCTTTTCCAGTCATACCTTGATCACTTTTGCTGGAAATATTTGAGAAAAGGTACAGCAGATTTGTTTGTGGCATTCTTAAATGAAGTACAAAGAGTGTATCATTAATTAAGATTATTGTATAAGTTATTAAATCATTATTCAACATTATTCAATTTGTTTTTATCATCCTGCAGAAAGAAGAAAGTTTGCTAATGTTTTATAAATACAAGGAATAGTTTGATTCATCAATGTATGCACCCATATTGTCAACACACTTTTGCCATTTTAGCGGTCGCTTGTCCAGCCCGGAACTGTAAAAGCCTTGCAATCTAGAGTAAGTAAAATTTTGGCAGGCCTATTTTACAGCATCGTCAGAATTTAATTTTTTTCCTATCAAAAAGTTATCCAAATTTTGGAAGAAGTGGTAGTCAGTGGAAGCAAGATCAGGTGAGTATGGTGGGTGATGGAGAACTTCCAACTCCAACTCCTGCGATGTGTGGTCTGATGTTGTCTTGCAATAAAATAGGAGTGGATTTGTTGACTAATCTAGGTTGTATTTTTGTAAGTTTCTGTATGAATTGGTCCAGTTGGCTGCCGTAATACTTCAGCCGTGATTGATGGGCCAGGTTTAATGAAATCATAATGGATCACAACTGCGCCAGACCACCAAACACACACCAACAGCTTCTTTGGATGAATTTTATTTTTTGGACTGTGTTTTGGTGGCTCGTCTTTGTTCAGCCATTGTGCTGAACGTTTACGGTTGTTGTATTGGATCCATTTCTCATCGCATATTATTATTCGATTAAAAAATGAATCATTTTTGTGACGAGAAAGTAGCATAATGCAGGCTTCCAAACGTTGCTCTTTCTGATTTTGATTGAGTTCATGTGGAACCCACTTATCCAACTTTTTCACTTTACTGATTTGAACTAGGTGAGTCAATATTGTTTGCTTGCTAAAACCAAATAACAACGATAATTCACGAGCACTTTGAGATGGATCTGACTCTTTCAGTTCGTCATTATCTACCTTTGTTTCTAGTCGACCGCGTTGCTCATTTGTGAGGTGAAAGTTATCAGAACGAAATTTTGCAAACCAGTCAGATACTGTCTGCTGTGAAATACTGTCTGCTGTGAATTAGAATGAAATGCTCCATTTAATTCCGAGCTACTTGTGATGCTGTATTTCCAAGAAAGAACTCATATTTCAAAACTGTACGAATTTCCGACTTATCTCTAAACAAAAATAGCAGAAAGTGATTTATAAATACTCTCTAAAGAGCAAAATGAGTTAGAATAAAGAAATAGATGTGTCAGCTTTCTAACAAAAAAATAAGATTGTCAAAATATAATAATCAGGCAAAATGAGCAGCTGTCAAAGTTTACCATATACCATACTGCAAATTTCATACATGACGACCTAATATAAAATATTACAGTGGCGGTAGATCGTATGCTAAT
>NC_042997.1:132980427-132982927 GCF_006345805.1 Octopus sinensis | reverse complement strand
AAATTTATTTATTAAGGACAAATGTCCTTCTTACCTTTCTTCTTTCTCTCTGTCTCCTATTTTTTTCTCTTTTCCTTTCGCTGCACTGTTTCTTGTTGTTTATATAAGTCTTGCTCTCTTCTAGTTACATATTCCTTCCTTTATGATGATGGTAATGACGGCCATGATGATGATTAGGATGATGCTTAAGATGTTGATGACGATGATGATGATATTTACGACGAATGCGTGTGTATGTATATATATATATATATATATATTATATATATATGTGTGTGTGTGTGTGTGTGTGTGTGTGTGTGTGCATGTATATATATATGTATATCATATATTGATGACGATGATAATATTAACGACGAATAATGCTATGATTTTGATAATAAAATTGATTAAGATGATGATGATGATGATGACGATGATGATGATGATGATGATGATGATGATGGTGGTGATCCTCATCATCATCGTCGACATAATTTTCCTTATAATCTCGTCTTCCTTCTCTTTTTCTTTCACTTCTCCTCCTCCTCCTCCTCCTCCTCCTCCTTCATTCGTCTTCTCTTTTTTTCTTTTCTCTTATTTCTTTCGTCGGCTTTTTTTGGCAAACAAGAGCAGTCAGTCTCTAGCACCGTTTCCACTCTACCCTGCTACCCTGCTTCTCTTTTCAACTATTAACCACCCACAATCCTACTTCCGTTTGACATGCACCCAATCACTCTCCTACCAATCGTGGTCACTGAGTAAAAAGCTGACCTCATTGTCATACGTGAAGAGGAGATACGAAGGGGTGCGCCAGCCGTCGTTATATACTGTTGAGAAGGTGAGCTTGGTATGAGGCGGGTGAAGAATGAAGAAGTTGGCGTATAATACACCTGGTTAGCGTTTTGGTATTCCTTGCATTAATTATGTTAAGAAAACTTTTGGACTTTCATTGCGTCAGGTTTAGCGGAGTTGGGATGAGGTGGAGTGGGTTGGATTATACTGGGATGGGTGATTTGGTGATAGGGAGAAAGGAAGCTGGGGGAACAGGTTTAAGAAAACAAAAGAGAGATGATATGTGTGTTGTGCGTTGTTTAGACCACGTGACCAAATGGCGTCGAACGTTAAAATTTCGTTTTGTAGCAAGAGAAAAAAGAAATGGCGCTGAGTGCGATGAAGACGACAACGGCGACGTGGAGGAGGAGGATAGCGTTGATGGTAGTACTGGTAACGGTGAAAGGAAAATGAAAAAGAAAAAGTAGAATGAGAGGAAAGGAGTAGGGGAAAGGAGCGAGTGAGACTAGAGCACATACAGGTACATACACGCACGTACATATGCATGCACACGCATGCGTGCGTACACACACACACACCGACAGACAGACAGACAAACAGATAGATTAATTTTAGTCTTTTTGTTTTTCTATTCTCTTTCTCCTGTACCCAATAATAGTCAAGCTCCAGTCTCTTTTCTTCTGCCGAGCTTCTCACTCTTTCTCTCTCTCTTCTTTTCTCTGCCTTTCTATTTTTATATATGTGTGTATGTTTCTCTCTCTCTCTCTCTCTCTCTATCTATCTATCTATCTATCTATCTATCTATCTATCTATCTATCTATCTATCTATCTATCTACCTACCTACCTACCTATCTACCTACCTACCTACCTACCTATCTATCTACCTATCTACCTATCTATCTATCTATCTATCTATCTATCTATCTATCTATCTATCTATCTATCTATCTATCTATCTATCTATATATATATATATATATATATATATATATGTATGTATGCATGTGTGTGTGTGTGTGTGTATGTGTATGTGTGTGAGTGTCTATATATATATATGTGTGTGTGTGTAGATAGATAGATACAATAATGCTTCGATATATGAGTTAACTTGTTCCTGAGGATTGCTCGTTAAGCGAAAACTCGTGAAGCAGAGCAATAATTTCCCATAAAACCAATGTAATAGATCGTAATTCGTTCACAGAAAAATATCTTACCCATAAAATATATAATACTCGTAAATAAATGGCAATAAAACAACAGTAATGTGAAAAGAATGTCACTATCATTTATAATAAAAGATATTATTAGTATAATCGTTTTCTGAATCACTTTCATTTGCACTAGATTCGCGCACACCATCACGATCGCCGATTCACAAGCACTCGTAGACGGATCTGTAGATTTCTTTCTAAAAAAAAAAGTCTAGAGTTGTTTGCTTAGAAGAATATTTTTTTGCTCTCTATAAATTTCTCGGTAACACGCAGAAGCATTTGTTATGGTAGTAAGAACTTTTGTACTTCGTTCAAAATTTGGATCGTGTGCTAGAAAAATAGAACTCGTAAAGAGCAGGTTCTGGTAAAGCTGGTCATAAAGTGAGGTATTACCGTGTGCATATATATATATATATATATATATATATATCATTCCCCTGCTCCCGCCCACGTTGCCGCACTTGCCCTTACCTCTCCAACACCACCCGCCTCACTAGCACCCACCATCGACCCT
>NC_042997.1:132925427-132975427 GCF_006345805.1 Octopus sinensis | reverse complement strand
TCGACGTACTGAAGTCTTCTTTCTTTCAAGCGGGATTTAATTTTTAAAAAAGGGAAAATGTGGCAAAGGGCGAGACCTAGGGAATACGGTGACGGTCGGACCTGAGGAACGCCGTACCTAGCCAAAAACTGCGGCACAAACTGCGCTGAATGGGCAGGTGCGTTATCACCTTAAAGCCGTTTGGTCACAATCTTGGTACACATGCGCCTTATACCCAAATGTTCATTGATAATGGACTGAACTGGATCGTAACTAATCTGCATATCCTCTGATATCTCATGGATGGTGATTCGACGATTTCCCCTCACAGCAGCACGCACATCTGCGATGTTTTTCTCAGCTCTGTTGGTTGCAGGTCTCCCAGAACGTTCGTCACTATTGACATTTTTCGGCTGATACACTCCTCTCCATATAATTTATGCAACTTAGTGTAGGCCTCTGAGCAAGCTTTTGGCAAAATTTCATACATATTCATGGTCAATGATACGATCACACGCTACACTCCTTCTTGCCAAGCACTACTGTAAACAGCGGAAGTGAGCTAGAACGTTAAAAGTTAGTAACCCTGCACAGAGTTGTTCAAGGTTAATCTGTGCTAAGCGTCTCCACTCTGCGTGCTTGAGCTTCGTTACTATGGCAACAGTCCGGATACTTACTGAGCAGTCCATGTATATATATAAACACGACGGGCTTCTTTTAGTTTCCGAGTACCAAATTCACTTAAAAGTCTTCGGTCAACCCGAGTTTATGGTAGAAGGCATACATACATATACAGGACGCGCTTCCACAGAGTTTCCGTCTACCAAACTCAGATACAAGGCATTGTTCAACCCGGAGCTATAGAGACACTTACGTAAGACACCACGCAGTGGGACTGAACCTGAAACCACATAGTAGCAGAGAGGGTTTCATAGGTACACAGCCGTGTACCTATTAAAGAAATTCCCCCAAATTTATGACTGGAGTCTCCTACAGAAAAAAACCAGTCTGCCTGAAAACATAGGGCTTCATATGAATTCATGTGAGAAGATATATATTTACCGATAACTGTTTCTTTTTATATTTTTTTGTAAACCTTTCTATGTTTTTTTTTTTCGATACATTCTTACATGCCAAACAGTTCCTGCCAATAAGCGATTTGTATTTATATGCATAAAAGTTTCTTTCTCACTCCTGATCATCAGATACCTGCAATTCATGGAAGAGAATGTACGTGTAGCGACTGATGCAGAATTAGATTTTAACACACACAGACACACCCACACACAGACACACCCACACACATACAAGCGTGCGAGTGCGTATAGCTCATATGAATTTATACAGACCCTTTATACACATACACACATATATATATATATATATATATATATATATATATATATATACTCATATACATATACACATATCATAGGTGCACATTAAATCCCTATTTCCTCGTCTCTGCCTGCTTTTAGTCACTACATGAAGTTGCATTTTGAAATATTCGGTTGCTACCAATTAATTCTAACCAGCATGAGATGAATATCGTTTGCTGTTGACATGTACTGATTGCCCGTTGCGGGCGTTAGCTCAAAAATAAAAAAATTTGACACCACCAAAATCGCTGGTTTTAGCATTTGAATATTAAGACATCTAGGTTGATCGTTTAAAGTCGTGTTTGTTCTATTACTCACAGAATATCATAAAGTTTTCCTTTGCATCATGTAAGTGTTTATATATATATATATATATAAATTGATCAAAATAAAATAAAAACATGATGCGAAGGATTCAGCGGTACATATGTTTCGGGCCTTTATTAGACAGATTTATAACAATGCATAATGTATGTCTGTGGCCTTCTTCAGCCGCGCACAACAGCTTCCACAAGGACATGTGTTACATCAAAAATTCTTGGTTGGGGATGCAAATCCTCTCATTCACGTACGACATAATGCGGCAGCAGCATAGAGTTGAAGCGTCCATCTCTTTCTTCTCTCAATGTGGAATGAGGAAAATTGGATGTTGAGGTAATGTAAATAAATAAATACATATATAGAGGTGAAGATGGAGGGGCGAGAGTTCGGGACGAGGGATAAAAAATGTATAAAAAGTGTAAGTATAGAATAATATAAAAATGTAGAGGATAAAGGGTTGTAAGTAGATGTAAAGGGGGTATAAAGAAATATAAAGTAAAAATAGAAATAGAAATAAAAGTAAAAAAACCTGATAAAAACATGATAAAAGTGTAAAAGAATGTAAAGATAAGGGATGTATAGAGGTTATGGACCAAGCATGGTGGTCAGGAGATTGATAAAATTTAGTTGTAGAATTGTCAGTACATCAACAGTTTCGTCTGGGGACTTAATGCGTTGTAAATCAGAGCTGATGAGCATTTAATCTGGTTCCTTGAATTAAATGGACTTCTAGTACATACATATCATCATGGATATATACACCCACATACACGCGTACATATACGCCTCCAAGCCTATAAGCATACACACGCACTCGCGTGTAGACACGTACATAAACACACACGCACCCACACGCACGCGCGCACACACACACACATACAACAGAATATCCGCATATATACACGGACATTACGCGCGTACACGCTCACATGCATATACGCGCGCCCATCACTACATACACACACGTATATGCCCACGCCTCTAGGTCCAGGTATAAGATATTAAAGGATGTGTATAAGAACGTATGTAAAGAATCCCGTACTCATGTCAATACGCGCACGCACACACGGCTGTGTGTCCGTATGTGCGTGCACATATACACTCATATACACACACAGAGACACACGCGCACATGGGTATAGCTATAAGATATCGAAGTATGCATGTACATATATGCGCGTGCATATGTATGTATGCGTATACACACGTACGCGGACGCTCGTATATTCAAAAGGTGGATCCATAGGTAAGTAAATAAACATATATAGAGGTGTAAAGCGATAAGTTAGGGGTAAGAATGAGGGTAAGGGTAAAGATTAGAAATAAAAAATACAGTATAAAATAAGAAATACAATGTAATAGTTAGAAATGAAGTATAAGAATTATAAAAATTATAAGAGTTAAGGTAAGGGATGAAAATGAAAATGAGAATAAATGGAAGTAGAATAAAAGTAAAAATAAAATTAAAAATAAAATAAAAGTAAATGGAAGTAGGATAAAAGTAAAAATAAAATTAAAAATAAAAATAAAAGTAAATGGAAGTAGGATAAAAGTAAAAATAAAAGTAAAAATAAAAATAAAATAAAATAAGATAAAAATATAATTTTGTAAAGTTTAACATGAGATGAAGGTGGTTGGAAGTTAGAGGTGTGTGTTAAACGTAGGGGCGGGCGGGGGGAACTGAAAATTGGAAGGGTGGGAAGTGGAGTTTGGCGGTGTGCGTTCAACATCTGAGTTAGAAATGTGAAAGGGTATAGATATAGGGGATTAAAGAGACTACATAGGGAGGATATGGGTGTAGGAGAAGAAATATTTAGGGAAAAGAAGTCATATATGGGAGACAAAATTTGTATATATAGGGGGAAAATTCAGGGAACCCTATATGCACGTACACACACCCACACACACACACACACGCACATGTACATATATATGTATATGTACACGTATGTGCACATACATACGCACACACACACACATACACATATACACGCACATATAGGAAAGCGGGATGTGCTGGAGCCGACAGGTTGCACCGGGTGGGAGGAAATTGCATGGGGGAGTTGGTATAAGACCTAAGCATTGTAGTATTTGAAAGTATTAATAAGTTTATGTATACAGGATGGTTTGAACTCTGACCTTTTGTTAATAAGATTGTGTTTGTCTTTGAATTTCAAGATGTTAAGGAGTTCTACACAGCATAGTTCGCATCCTGCTCTATTATTTAAATAAGGTGCAGCTGATCCGATGATGGACCATCTGAGTTTGAAGCCTATGCATTTGTCTTTTAATTCCCAAATTCTTTTAGAGAGGGAGGTGCTGTTAGCCTTATGTCTGTGTCTCAGCGAGGACCGGTGGTTGTAGTATCTGGATTTCCAGGAGGTTGAGCAACCAATATAGGTGAGTGTGTTAAACTGAGTACTCACCTCACATGAGTATATTACGTTTTTCGCCCTACATGCGCCCTGCAGCGGGCACTCTGATGCACATCTGCAGTTGCATTGCATTGCATTGTTCGGTCGTGTGCTGCTAATCCCAGGCGGAGGTGTTGCAATACGAGTGGGGGCGTTGGTATCCTCCTGGTTGTTGATGGGTGTAGTATTTCCTCTGTTGTGTTGGCGGGTGTTATTACTAACTGTTTGGGTAGTATGGCTGCCAGTCTGGTTATATTGTCTACTGTCTGGATGAGGGGGGTTCTGTTGGTCGCTATGGTTTGCTCTTGATCTAGCTGTTCTAATATTAATATAGTTATGTTTAGCTATGAGGCAGCTCATGTTGGGCAGGGTAGAGTAGGAAATCCTAATAGTTTTGTTGGAGAAGATACTTCTATACTTGTGGGTGGGTGGGAAGTTGTTGGAAATTATAGAGAATATTCTCTTACATAACTTACCCCTAACTGCTAAGTTGAAAGGTATGTTGAACCATATATATTTGCGTAATCTACTATTATCCCTTCTATTTCTCCTAATAGGATCTATATTGCTCTCGTCGGGAGGGTTACTATTGTGTGCTGTTCTATTAGTTCGCCTATTTCCTATACGTTGTTTGGAGTTTAAATTAGAATTATCGCTAGTGTGAGTTGAGTGCTGAGTTCGATTATAATTGGGAGTCTTATGGCCGACGGACGCTCCCGGGTGGTCTACATATGATATTCTCTGGTTATACCCGGCACTATAGAGAGCCTGGTTGTAGTGTTGTGCATGATTATTGAAAATTTCTCTATTAGAGGATAGTTTTGTCAGTCTGTCTGAGATGGCTTGGACCGTGGTGCTAATTATACAGGGTGGATGGTTGGAAGAGGTATGGATGTATTTGGTAGTTTCTTCTGGTTTCCTATACGGGTAGTGAAGGTGCTTATTCAAATCTAACGTAACATCTAAGAAGTTTACTATTTTAGTATTGGTCATAAATTCTAGTTTAAGATTGAAGGATTTGAAAAAAAGCCTGATCTTTTTCCTAATTCTTTCTAGTTTACTCCTATTGTTGGTGGGGTATATGAAGAGAGCGTCGTCTCTGTATAGACCCCCCTGAAGATCCGGTACCTCGGAGAAAAGCTTCTTGAGCAGGTAGGCCCCGACCAAGTCAGTCACCTGAGCTGAATCGCTCGAGCCCATAGCCACATCGAAATTGTCGGGGGTATCGGATCTGGTCCAGAGTCTACCGTCGAATTCTATTATGGTTTTTCTAGCTAATAGAATTATGTCATTTTTTCTCTGTCTATGAGTGAAAGGTTGCGGGCAAAAATAAGGGATTTGTTAAGTAAGATGGGGGATATACTGGCGTAGTAGCTAGCTATGTCGAATTGGATGAATGAGTAGTCGGGCCTATTGGTGATAGTGTTAAACCATTCTAGCACATCATTGGTGTTAATCCATAGTTGGAGTGGGATGTGGGGTTTGATGTGTGGGATCACCCTGTCCAGGATGGTCTTGCTAAGTCTGCCGATATCCGATTTAGTCGGACAGATTAATCGTACTCCTACACTATCTGGGAAGTCTTTCTTATGGTCTTTAATAGTAATTTTGGGTACTTGTGGTTTAATAGGTTCTGTTCTGTCCAGGAGGTCTAATTTGCTCATAACGTCCTTGATTTTGTAGTTAATTTCCTTAAGGTTATCCGTAGAAGTAGTTTTATACTTTTTGCTAAGTTCCCTCATGATGAGCGATTTGTAGGTTTGGTAGTCTAGCCTATACCAGTTCCCAGTCTTGTCGGCGGGTATGATAAGACTATCATCGTTCCTAAGTGAAAGCAGGAAATCTTTAAGGCTCCTTAAGTGGGTGTTGGAAATGGTCTTATGTTTACTAATGTTGATGTTTGGAGGCGTATATGTACGCGTGTATGTGGGTGTATATATCCATGATGATATGTATGTACTAGAAGTCCATTTAATTCAAGGAACCAGATTAAATGCTTATCAGCTCTGATTTACAACGCATTAAGTCCCCAGACGAAACTGTTGATGTACTGACAATTCTACAACTAAATTTTATCAATCTCCTGACCACCATGCTTGGTCCATAACCTCTATACATCCCTTATCTTTACATTCTTTTACACTTTTATCATGTTTTTATCAGGTTTTTTTACTTTTATTTCTATTTCTATTTTTACTTTATATTCTTTATACCCCCTTTACATCTACTTACAACCCTTATCCTCTACATTTTTATATTATTCTATACTTACACTTTTTATACATTTTTTATCCCTCGTCCCGAACTCTCGCCCCTCCATCTTCACCTCTATATATGTATTTATTTATTTACATTACCTCAACATCCAATTTTCCTCATTCCACATTGAGAGAAGAAAGAGATGGACGCTTCAACTCTATGCTGCTGCCGCATTATGTCGTACGTGAATGAGAGGATTTGCATCCCCAACCAAGAATTTTTGATGTAACACATGTCCTTGTGGAAGCTGTTGTGCGCGGCTGAAGAAGGCCACAGACATACATTATGCATTGTTATAAATCTGTCTAATAAAGGCCCGAAACATATGTACCGCTGAATCCTTCGCATCATGTTTTTATTTTATTTTGATCAATTTACTCCACCACCTACACCACCAAACGGTATACACAGGTGCTTATAATTATCAAGTACTCACCCCGAACTTCTATATATATATATATATATATATATATATATCCATATTTAAGAGCAATTTAGCTCTTAAATGTGGTTTTGGTCGTTTTGACTACTTCTTCTAGCGTGTAAAACTGCTTGTTGAAGGCAGTTTCTTTTGTGTTTTAATGTACTCTACTTTATATTAAGAATATGTTGTCTATTGACTTTTTATAAATGCTAGGCCACTGGTATAAAATACAGTGTACATTTAAACACACTAAGAGCTATCCATCATAGGACTCGCTTACGCTAGAAGGAATCCCTTCGAGATTTTATCCCTAATTAGTAGCTTGAACTTTAGCTGTTCCTTCTAGCGTAAGGGAGTCCTATGATGGATACCGCTGAATGTGTTTAAATGTACACTGTATTTTATATGAATAATATATAGTCTGTTGACTAATTTTTCTATACGCTAAGCCACTGGTAGTAAAAATTTCCAAAATCTTTATTACCCTGATATAATTAATTATGTATAATGATTTCTGGAAAATCGTTCGAAGAAATTGCCGGCATTTTTTTTTCTTTTTTTGCTGCCGACAAAAAACTGCGCTTGCGCGGTGGATTTGAAAATTTAAAATGTGCAAGCAAGAGGCACATGCTGGATACGCCTCGTACTTATATGTTTAATCTTGGCGTATCTGTTGACGAAGACTTCGCCTGGAAAATTATTTTATTTGCTAAAAAAACCTCAGAAACTATCCAGGAAATAGATGGCAAATATTTTTATTTTTCATTCCCTTCGAGATTTTATCCCTAATTAGTGGTTTGAACTTTAGCTGTTCCTTCTAGCATAAGGGATTCCTTTGATGGATACCTCTTAATGTGTTTAAATGTACATTGTATTTTATATGAATAATATATAGTCTATCGACTAATTTTTCTATACGCTAGGCCAGTGGTAGTAAAAATTTCTAAAATCTTTATTACCCCGATATTATTAATTATCTATCTATCTATCTATATCTATCTATCTATCTATCTATCTATCTATCTATCTATCTATCTATCTATCTATCTAACTATCTATCTATCTATCTATCTATCTATCTATCTATCTATCTATCTATCTATCTATCTATCTAGCTATCTATCTATCTATCTATCTATATATATATATATATATTTATATATATATATATATATGTGTGTGTGTGTGTGTTTGTGTGTGTGTATGTATTATTTAAAATAGCTTGATACGGTACCATGGAATCAAACTGTTTTAAATCATTCATGTAACTCCTGCTAAATGTGTTGACTGCCCTTTTCTTTCGTTTGTCCATACACTTGTGTGTGTGTGTGTGTGTGTGTGTTGTGTGTGTGTATGTATTATTTAAAATAGCTTGATACGGTACCATGGAATCAAACTGTTTTAAATCATTCATGTAACTCCTGCTAAATGTGTTGACTGCCCTTTTCTTTCGTTTGTCCATACACTTGTGTGTGTGTTGTGTGTGTGTGTGTGTGTGGTGTGTGTGTGTGTGGTGTGTGTGTGTGTTGAAGAAATGAAGATTTGCAGGCGATGCATGCAGAAATCTTCATGCACAGGATCATTGTGAGTATTATTAGACACGAGTCATCGCTGTAGACCACAATTCTTTCACGAGACAACGAGGGAATCTAGAAGTGGTTACGAAACCAACTAAAATTAACATCCAAAGTTTCTCCAAACCATTCTCTATGGTCGTAAAAAGGTTACTCGCCAAACACTTTATTCTTCCTTTTCTCCTTTTTGCGATTATTTATGGCTTTGATACAAAATGAACTTTTGTATAGTTTTCGTAATAACTGATCAAATTTGTCTGTTAATGGTGTGGATATTCTAAAGAATATGTCAAATACTGGACATAATTGTTCTTGCTTTGTATGCGAGCAGCTGAAATATTTTTTTGCATTTCAGAGCTGATTTAGTTTTTAATTGTTGGTAGCACCAACGTATTTCGTATTGCAATTATAATATACTACCAAGTATAATAAAGATTTATAAGTTTATATTGTATCCTACTTTTGCGTTAGCAGTTACGGTAAATTCAGTTTTAAGTTTATCTCTACAGGTAGAATCTAGAACCAGTTACGACGTTTCGTATCCGAATATGTCTTTGTCAGCAATGCGATCGAAAATAGAAAACTAGGAAATTGATACGTGTGCATATTTCAGGAGTTATTGCTCCTGAAGGAACAGTAATTCCCTCCTGAGTGTGCAATAAGAAGGAGCAATAAACTTCTGAAATATGCTTATGCACCCTTTACATATTTTTTCTTTCTTCGATCACATTGTTCACACACACGTATTTGTATACGAAAATTCTATAGAAGATCTGTTGAGATAAACTTAAAAGTGACCTGGCATTTGAGATGCAGAAGAACGTGGCGCTATTTATACCTGTTTAAAATCTTACCTGAAGATGGATTTATATTATGATGTATTCTATGAATAACTAAATAAAGTTCTACCGAAAGAGCTGTCGCGAATTTTAAACCCTCGCTTTCGTTTTTTTTTTTTATAAATACACCGCACCTAGAACCAGCCCTTAGTTGAATCTACGGTTGTAGTTAGATATGGTACTTACATATCTACAGAATCCTACCAACACATGATACATTGATGGTTGTTTTACTTCACTATGAGCCCTATACTATTGTACCTAGCCATTTTTGGAGTCCTACGTATTGATGTGTTCTGTATACACACACAGGCACGCGCGCGCACTCATACACAGGCAAGCGCTTAACTTCCAGGTGACTTTTATTCGTTCACTAACACAGTATGTGATTGAAAAAATATATTTCTTTCCAAATCACAAGAATCCACAAGTCTGCAACACATTTTTAGTTTTTCCTAATACTAAAGGGACGGCGGACAGGGTGGTGTTTAAATCCATCCACCCATAGATAGGACGTTAGTTCTTTGCTCTGCTCAGTTTCTAAAACCTACAACTGTTACCCCTAGTAGTCTTTGCATTATGATTAAAAAAAAAAAGAACCTGATCAAGCGCTTTGTTAAGAATAACAGTGAAAATTTTCCCAAATCAATCTCTACAATTTAAAAGAGAACTACTGAAAATGGTATCTGAGGTACACTATGTTGTTGTTTTGTTCCTTCTCGAGCCACGCCTGGCTCATAAGGTCCGGTTTCCCGGTTTCTTGGCGTATAGGTTCCCCACCTGGACGGGACGCCGGTCCAACGCAGGTGAGCTGCAAGATGCAGGAAGAAAGAGTGAGTGAAAGTTGTGGCGGAAGAGTCAGCAGAAGTTCGCCATCACCTTCTGCCGGAGCCACGTAGTGCTCAGGTGTTTCGCTCATAAACACATACATCACCCGGCCTGACATTCGAACCGGCGATCCATCGACCGTGAGTCAGCTGCTCTAACCACAAGGCCATGTGCCTCGACTGAGGTACACTATGCCTGAAAACAATTCCGAACGTTATAAAGGAATGCCTTTGATCATAGCAGTTGTAGAATTTTGGGACTGAGCAATTTATCCTCATGAATTCTTCATGTTAAATCATGTAGAGGAAGCACAAGTTTTTGAGTAGGTAAAGTACTGAACGTTAGATAAGCTGCTCGGAGCTTCAAATCTTGTCACAAGTCGGTAATTTCTGAACGCGTCTAATTCATAGTTGTGAGCGTTGTCTTTGTTCATAATCTCAATTAACGAACATGTGAGGTATTCATGCTTTTCTGAGATGTATTGATCTCCACAAATAACGTCATTCGTGCCATGCAGTTCATTGACTGAGACTGTATTACTGATCATATTTGATGAAGAAGCATTATATTTAAGTCGTGTTTCCTAGAGATTCCTAATATACATAATACACCAACACCAAGGAAATGAATATTGCCACACTAAGAGTTGGTAAATTTATGAAAGGAAACTAGGAGATTTTAACTAATCAGATTTAACTAAACAAATTTACTAACGTTAAAAAAAGTAATTTGAATGATTGAAAAAGCTATTTAGTTTCATCCACCGTCTAAGAATATCTATCTACGTACAGTCAGATACATATATACATGCATACATAGAACATACATACATACATACATACATACATACATACATACATACATACATACATACATATATATATATATATATATATATAATTATATATATATTATATATATATATATATATATACATATATATATATAGATATATAGTTTTATATAAATATGTCTCCTCTATGTTTAGCCCTTCTGGGCAGTAAAGAAATATGAATATATATATATATATATATATATATTAGAAATATTAAAATTACTAAGTCTCTCTAAAGGAGTTTACGGCAGCGTTACATGGATATTAATAGTTATCGCCAAACTAATATGGCAGTCCATAAATATAAGACTAAAGCTGTCGCTGATTAGCTCCAAGAGGCCATCGCCTCTAGCTAGCTATATGACACACGAACCTGCGTCCATTACAACCTTCGAACAAGGGAGGTCAGCCGCTTCACCTTGCTGGTCAGACATCAGCAGACATGTTTCAGGGTTGTTGTCCTTTGTCAATGCTGCGTAGTCAGACACAGCAGATGTCGCTACCGACCGTCTGTTCGAAGATTTTATTTACCTAGTTATAGTGGAATACATCCACTTGTTTTCAATAATAGAAATATTAAAATTACTAAGTCTCTCTAAAGGAGATTACGGCAGCGTTACTGGATATTAATAGTTATCGCCAAACTAATGAGAGAGACTTAGTAATTTTAATATTTCTATTATTGAAAACAAGTGGATGTATTCCACTGTAACTAGGTAAATAAAATCTTCGAACAGACGGTCGGTAGCGATACCTGCTGGGTCTGACTACACTGCATTGATAAAGGACAACAACCCTGAAACATATCTGCAGATGTCTGACCAGCAAGGTGAGGCGGCTGACCTCCCCTGTTCGAAGGTTGTAATGGACGCAGGTTCGTGTGTCATATAGCTAGCTAGAGGCGATGGCCTCTTGGAGCTAATCAGCGACAGCTTTAGTCTTATATTAATGGACTGCCATATTAGTTTGGCGATAACTATTAATATCCAGTAACGCTGCCGTAATCTCTTTTAGAGAGTCTTAGTAATTTTAATATTTCTATTATTGAAAACAAGTGGATGTATTCCACTGTAACTAGGTAAATAAAATCTTCGAACAGACGGTCGGTAGCGACACCTGCTGGGTCTCACTACGCTGCATTGATAAAGGGCAACAACCCTGAAACATGTCTGCAGATGTCTGACCAGCAAGGTGAAGCGGCTGACCTCCCCTGTTCGAAGGTTCGTGTGTCATATAGCTAGCTAGAGGCGATGGCCTCTTGGAGCTAATCAGCGACAGCTTTAGTCTTATATTTATGGACTGCCATGTTAGTTTGGCGATAACTATTAATACATATATATATATATATATATATATATATATATATATATATATATATATATATATATATATAAACATATATATATATGCACATATATATATGGATATATAGTTATATATACATATAATTTCACTGCCTGAAATTTATTGTCGATATATTTTTTTTAATTCTTTTTGATGGGTGGAACACCTTAAATTATTGTTACGCATTCGCATATATATATGATGAATTCAAAACCTGCATAACACACAAAATATATAACTGCATACAATATGTTTGTATGCGCGCACACGTGTATACACATATCTATAATTAAATACATTTATATGTATACAGGCACATTTGTAAGTATGCATGTGTATGAGAGTGTGACTCGGTGTTTATGCAGTTTGTGTGTGTGTGTACATACCAGGAAGGGAACGACTGTTGTGCGAGCTAGTATATATATATATACACCACGCATATATATATATATATATATATATATATATATATATATATATATATATATATATATATATATATATATATATATATTATACATACATACATAATAATATGATGATGTGGACGAGGATTATTATTATTGTTGTTGTTGTTATCATTATCGTGTTAAAGAGCAGCCCATACCAACTAAGTTACGGTAAGGTACAAATACACACACACACACAAACACACACATATGAGGTATGTATGTATGTATGCACATTGTAATTTATGTATCTAGATCACTTTCTATTCGGAGCAGGTATATATATATATATATATTATATAATATATATATATTATATATATATATATATATATATATATATCTGTGTGTGTATGTATGTATAAAATTTATATATATATATATAGCTGAACTACATACATAGCAACCTAAATACACACATTAGATACATAGGTATAACAATTCACATATCGTGTAGATAAATAAATTCAGAAAATTTATACATAAGCGCAAAAAATAGATACATGATACAGAATAACAAAGATATAAATGTACAAGAAAAAAAACGCTTATGAATAGACACAATATATAAATATATAAAAAGTACGAAAATACGTTGATAGATAAATATAAGTACTAAAATAATTAAATAGACGAAAAGTAAATATATAAATACATGAACTATATCGATAAATTAATATAGAAAATACATAATAAATTCACAAAATAGATGATGTTAATACAGCATAATGGAGAAAAAAATGTATAAAAAAAGAATATTATTACATTGCTGAAATCGAAAGAAAGAAAACTGTTATTTCAAATATTGATTATTAACATTTTAATATTGATTTCTTAGATTGTTATTTCAAAATATTGAAAAGTAAAACTGCGAAGCAAGGAACGCCCCCGCCTTGAAGCATTCGGCGAAAGAATCAATTTATATAGAATGATATTTAATATCTAACTGCCTTATCTATTCATTACTTCGACCATAATTGTGAAAAGAGAAAAAAAAAAAATCAGTAAAGATACAATACTCTAAATAAAACACGCTATGTGAGTCTATGAGCAAAGAAATGAGTGTTGTAATACTTATACATTTTGAAAGGAACAGTTTATGGGGCTTGAAGTAATTTCAAATCTAAAGTGATTACTTTTTTTTGTATTTATTTTAAATGTCTTTTATGGTTTTTCAATTGTATATTCTATTATCGCAGTTTCAGCTTGTTACAGAATCACTACAAATTTGTAGATGCTAACAGAGAAGCTGATGATAATGATGATGATGATGATGATGATGATGATGATGATGATGATGATCATATTGGTTTCAAATTCCGGCACAATACTTGTTATTTCGGCGCAAGTGTGAGTCCATTATAGTGACCCCCAGCGCTCAGTTGGTACTTGGTTTATCGACACCGAAAAGTTGAAAGGCAGAGTCAACCTCAGTGGAATTTGAACCCAATATAACAATTCAGAGGCGCAATGGCCCAGTGGTTAGGGCAGCGAACGCGCGGTCGTAAGATCACGGTTTCGATTCCCAGACCATGCGTTGTGAGTGTTTATTGGGCGAAAACACCTAAAGCTCCACGAGGTTCCGGCAGGGGGGGGGGCGATCCCTGCTGTACTCTTTCGCTGCGATTTCCACTCACTCTTTCTTCTGTTGGCTTGCTCGCTTAGCCAGCGGGTAGGCGTCATTTGAAGGCTAAAACAATGCGGAACGCATTGTGACCAGCAATGTGTAACAACATCTGATAGCCTGGTCGGTCACGTGATCACGTGATAATAACAATATGATGATGATGATGATGAAGACGACAAGGATTCTCATTATGATTATTATTGAGTGAAAGAGCAGCGCATAACATCAAAGTGATGCCCAATATGCCCCTCGTGACTACCCGTCTGATAACGGTACATCAGGCACATGTATCAAAACTATATGTGCGTGAAATGGTGACCTCGGTGACAAGCTGGCAGAAACGTTTGTATGCAGAGCAAGGTGCTTAGCGAAATTCTATATCTTTACGTTCTGAGTTCAAATTCCGCCAAGGTCGATTTTGCCTTCATCCTTTCGGGGTTGATAAAATAAGTACCAAGTCGAAAAAATAAATTATTCCCCTCCCAAAATTGTTATCCTTGAGCCAAAATTGGGAACTATTATTATTATTATCGTTACTATTATTATTATTATTATTATTATTATTATTATTATTGTAACATTATTGAGTGAGAGATGAGCGCATGACACTGGGGTTAAATATACGAAGCCCAGTATACCCATCGTGACTACCCATCTGATAAGGGTACATCACGCACATGCATCACAACCATATGAGCGGGACTTGGTGATCTCATATCAAGATAAACAGCGCATGAACTTGCAGGCGGGATCCAGTTAGAATTTTCGTCAGGTCGAATAGATCACCCACTCAAAATAGGGCTTGCTTAAGGATTTTGAATGAAACACCCAAGTTTCCAGAGGTGAATAATTCAAACCCCACAGAATTCCTCTCAACACATGGCTATGACCCCCCCCCCCATTACTTCTGCTCGTGATCAGAGATGCACATATCGTCAGCTACTAAGGGACGCGCTCAACTGGTTAAAGTCAAACAATCGACAAGCAAATCTGTCACACACATTGTATTTAGATAGGGTAATTGTAAAATGAGGGCAACAAAACTGGAAGAAAGTAAATTAAGGCAGTGCTCCAACTTAGCTGTAGTCCCTACAACTGAAACTACTAAAGGAATAAAAGAATATAAGGGTGTCCACAATTTCAACCGGTCGCCTACATAGATTGCATATTTAGGATCTGAAAATACGCTCAAGCACATAGGTACGTTACGGCTTGCTGGAATCTGAATGCGTCATTCTCGGCGTGACAATACTACGACTTGGGTAGGGAACAATTATTAGGCATCATAAAAAGAATTGATGATGGCCTCTGGAAAGAGCTATAAGAATAGAATTTATCATGTTTAGCGAATGAATGGCAGAGGCAAAAATAGATTCAAAGAACGAGTTAGAGGACAAGTTGATAAATGGCTCTCAACACGAGTCAAGAAGATTGTGCTACCAGGGCTAAGGCTCGTGTCACGGAGGGTGAGGCGCTCTTGATTTAAGCAGATTTTTTTTTTTTACTTCAGATTCTTCTTTTTGTAATGTCTTATTTCTTGGATTTTTTTTTTTTTTCAGTTGTGTGACTTCATTATTTGTTCACTTATCTTTTATCCTCTTCGGTATGAGTTTGGGTTTCCATGGTGTTGATATGAAGGAGTATCTGCTTTGCGTCATAGTTAAAGCAGCTGCTACATTATTACATTTAAGTTCTTGTCCGTCTGAGATTGTCAAGTTTGCATTTTCATTGTGTCTTAACTCTGATATATAGTTTGGCTAGTCTATAAGATTCTCTCTCTTTACTCTCATTACTCTCTTTTACTTGTTTCAGTCATTTGACTGCGGCCATGCTGGAGCACCGCCTTTAGTCGAGCAGATCGACCCCAGCACTTATTCTTTTGTAAGCCCAGTACTTATTCTATCGGTCTCTTTTGCCGAACCGCTAAGTGACAGGGACATAAACACACCAGCATCGGTTGTCAAGCAATGCTAGGGGGACAAACACAGACACACAAACATACACAAACACACACACACACACACACACACACACATATATATATATATATATATATATATATTATATATATATATTACATATATACGACAGGCTTTTTTCAGTTTCCGTCTACCAAATCCACTCACAAAGCATTGGTCGGCCCGGGGCTATAGCAAAAGACACTTGCCCAAGATGCCACGCAGTGGGACTGAACCCGGAACCATGTGGTTGGTAAGCAAGCTACTTACCACACAGCCACTCCTGATTGTTTTTTTTTTTTTTTACAATTCTTTAGTTATTACAACTTTTAGGTTATACTTCAGAATTCCAACGAGAGCCGAAACTTTGAAGTCACTACCAACGTATTGTTTTTAAAATATCTCTCTCTATATATATATACATACATACCTCCACCACTCATGTGTGTGTGTGTAAATGTGTTAGCTCCTACACGCATTTTTGTCTCTCCTTGTTTCTCTCCTTGTTTTTTTTCTGTGTATCTTTCTGTCGAAGAGCGTAGGCTCGAAACGTAAAAGACTTGTTCTATTTCTATTCCTGAGCGCCATACTAATACATTTGTTTGTTTGTACTCCACCTGCCTTCGTCTTTTGTTTATTTTCGTAAACCTTCCCGTTATATATATATATATATATGTATATATATATATATATTTATATATACACACACACACACACATACACACACAAACACACACATATACAGAAAAAGGGAAAGGGAGAGAGAGAGAGAGAGGGGAGAGAGAGTTAGACAGAGCATAGTTTGAGTTATACTAAGAGTTAACTGTTGATTAATAAATTGAAGACAGATTTCAATCCAGGGTTAAGGGTTAGTTATTTAAGAATAAAGTAGCTGACCAGAACTGTTCGAGAAGCAGAAGAGAAATTAGCAAACCAAGAGAGAATAATTGAACTAAAGCATGGAAAAGTGTTTCTATTTCTATTTCAGCAAGTTAATTAAGAATATGCTTGTACCAACAGTATATCTGCGACCTGCAAGGGACTTATGTAGAGCAGCTACAATTAAAATAATTGAAATGGAAAGCCTTCAAGTGACTTCTGTTGGTATAGAATTCTTAAGCTAGCAACATATATGACTGAATTTCTGTCTTGTGTGCAACGTGAATAATTATATAATTTCTATTTATGCGTGTAAATTCTTGAATAGTTGAACATTCTCAGATTGTGGAAGAATATCTACTGAAGTGTATAAAGATTCAGCCATAGAAGTTTGTTTTCCAATCACATGATTCCGAGTTCAGTTTCACTGCCTGGCACATTAAACACGTGTCATCCACTACACCTGTAAAAGTATAGGACAAGTTATTACTTTATTATAAAGTAAAGAATAAGAAACTTTTTACTTAAAATATTGCAGTAAAGAATGTCAGTTCTTCTAATTTATCACTCTTTACAGTTCTCATCTTTTAAATTTATTGTACAAAACTGTTCAGCTAATTTGTAAGTTTGTCTAATAAGTCACTTTTTCTGTATTTAAGGTAGTAAATTAGACAAATTCTACTTAAATAAGTATAGTGTTATTTGTAAACTATAACGAAATAAGTTTTAATATTCAAATTTTAATTTTAGCTGCAATATTTTAAGTAAAAAGTTTCTTATTCTTTACTTTACTAGAAGTAATAGCTTGCCCTATACTTTTACAGGTGTAATAATTTGTCCTGTACTTTTCCAGGTTTATAAACTTAAGAATATTATTATTTATGCTCGCATTTTTCCATGTAATCCATGATTTTTCCAGGCATTGCTGTTATAAGATAATAATGTGACATTTAATAATCGAAGATTTTAACTTATAAAATGCTAAAAGATAATATTTCAATTTTTCCATGTAAGTGATGATAATATTTCAGTTTTTCCATGTTTAATATAAATATATGTTGTAATTGAATTATTTGATATTACCCATACACACCAAATTAATAGCAGGTATTTTTGCCATGTTGTTCGTTGCACCATGGCTCACCAAAAGTTACAAACAACAAGACCCCAAGACCATCAGTTACCAGGCTCATCTTAAGTAACCTACGTTTGCAATATTAGAAGATCACAGGAATTCATTCAACGAAAAAAAAAATTCCAGTGATTCCTGGATTGGTGGGGGACCCCCACCTCATTTTTTCCGAACCAAAATAAGGGATTTGCAGCAAATTAGGAGGAATGATTTCTCGCCAAAGAATTATTTGCTTAGAGAAAAATGTTATCACTTATTACCAACATATACACGTGTACACACACAAAAAAACATATACATACCGGTTTATGCTTATTTTATATATGTAAGCATCTGTGTGTGTGTGTGTGTGTGTGTGTGTGTGTGTGTGTGTGTAGGTGTGTTTATATGCATGCAGCAAATATATCTATACTTACGCCCGCATACCTCACACTCACACACACGTACGCATACACGGACACACACATGTATGTATGTGTGTATGTATGTCATTGTCATGTTAAGCAGTGCGTGTTTTGAATGTTATAATGTACTTTAGGAAAACGTTAAACATACACAAACACGTGCACACATGTTCGCGCACGCACGCACACACAGATACAGGCACACACATAGACACACGCGCACGCACACACACACACACGCACGCACACACACGCGCGTGCACACACACACACGCGCGTGCACACACACACACGCGCGTGCACACACACACACACACACACATACACAAAACGAAGTGAACTAAAATTCGTAAACTGTAGACGCACCACAAATACACTAAATATGTTTGTGTTTGAGTCTGTGGGTGTGTCCTTGTGATAGATAATTGTTTTCACAAACACTGGAAGACTAATTTTGTATGTAATAATCTTATAGTTTACAGAGAAACACATTTCCACCAGTCACTTTCATACAAGAGTAGAAGTGGTGGTGGTGGTGGTGATGGAAGGATTAGAAAAAAAATATGAGACTTCCGCGGAACACTCTCCGTTTTACTCGTTAGTAATTTCACAATCTACCACCTGTAATAATGCGTGTTTCTTAACAGTGAGAAATTTGTGGCTTTGGAGTGCTAAGTCATATTTCTGACAAGTGGTATTGCTTACCCTAAATTATTTGTATATTTTACCTATGTAGGTTAAACTTGTGATGGCGAATGGCTCAGTGGTTAGAGCGTCGAGCTTACGATAGTGAGGTTGTGAGTTCGAATCCCGGAACGGGCTGCGTGTTGTGTTCTTGAGCAAGACACTTTATTTCATGTTGCTCCAGTTCACTCAGCTGTAGAAATGAGTTGCGACGTCACAGGTACCAAGCTGTATTGGCCTTTGCCTTTTCCTTGGATAATATTAGTGGCGTGGAGAGGGAAGGCCGGTATGCATGGGCGACTGCTGGTCTTCCACAAACAACCTTGCCCGGACTTGTGCCTGGGAGGTTAACTTTCTAGGTGCAATCCCATGGTCAGTCATGACCGAAGGGGGTCTCAGCAGGTTAAACTCGCCAGCCACTTTATTATCATTGTTATTTTTAATAATGGTAATAATACTTTATTAGATTATATAAATATATATATAATGTGTGTGTGTGTGTGTGTGAGTATTTGTGTTTGTCCTCTCCATCGTTTGACATCAGGTCTTGCTTTGTCTAAGTCCATGTACTTCAGCAGTTCGGCAAAAAAGAAGTACTAGGGTCGATTTGTTTTCCAACTAATCTCTTCAGAACTCTGCCTCAACATGGCCGCAGTCTAGTGACTATAGCAAGTATAACATACAAATATATTCTTAAGAGCAATTTGTCTTTGAGAAATACGTACGAATACTTTTATTTGATATCTTCGTAGGCTATTGCTAAGTTACGCTAAATTTACCCTACCATTTATTGGGCAACTTGAGGCTTATCTTGTAAACATTTTATCTACGGTACGGTACTGTGAAATAGAACCCGAAACCATTTTGTTATGAAATAATCATAATAATCTTCTTAAACATAAAATAATAAACTAAAAACTAAGTAAGATAACCTTAACTAAACAGAAAATTTATTAAAATTACGATCAATCTAATAGTGGCGTATGACCGTTCAGCTTTTGCCGAATGACCACCTTGAATGATTTGTTTCTAATGATCAAATGTTCATGCTGCACTTGTTCTAGGAATTGAAATAACGATCCAGCGGCCGTAAGTGCAACGACCTAACCACTAAACCATGGACCCTCATATATATATATATATATATATATATTATATATATATTATATATATATATGTATCTGTGTGTGTGTGTGTGTGTGTGTGTGTGTGTGTGTGTGTGTGTGTGATCGAAGGATTAGCTTCAAGTAATCCGTAGTAAATATTGAAAAAACAACTTTCAGGGACAATAGTTTTATTGAGGCGGAAGGTTGTGGACTTGTTTTTATTATCGAAGTACGGTAAATTGAGATACAGTTCTTTTTATTTTTTTTTAATATTTCACGGTAGGTGAATTAGAATACAAGAGTTAAGAAATGTTTCATAGCGAGCGGAACCACGGAAGTGTTAAATATTCAAGCGAGGTGCATACCACGGCTACTCTAACATTTTAAAATCTGATGATTACTACGAACGTATGAAAGTGCTAATTGTATTTTACGAACATTACATAATAGTTTTTTTAATGTTTAACACACTTCAATATTGTAAAAACTCATTTAAATACAATAATAGAAAACGTGAAAACCAGACCATTTTGTAAATTTTATTCAACTGATATATCATTCTATACACATTTACACAAATTCGGAGTGAATATATATATATATCACCGTGACCGACCAGGCTATCAGATGTTGCTACACATCGCTGGTCACAATGCGCTTCGCATTGTTTTAGCCTTGAAATGACACCACCCCGCTGGCTAAGCAAGCAGGCCAACAGAAGAAAGAGAGAGAAATTTGTGGCGAAAGAGTACAGCAGAGATCGCCACTACTCGCTGCCGGAGCCTCGTGGAGCTTTAAGCGTTTTCGCTCAATAAACACTCACAACGCCCGGTCTGGGAATCGAAACGGCGATCCTACAACAGCGAGTCCTCTACCCTAACCACACACACACACACACACACATATAGTTAAATCAAATAAACGAACATTAAAAATTACAATAACAAACAAGAAGAGGACGTGCACATGGAATATATTGGTTTGACGTTCGGTAAGAAGAAAGAGTTTTTGACGTTTTGAGCATACACTGATATATGTATGCTAATCACAGTTACATCAGATAACCAACATTCCCATTCTCACTGAATCCAAATGTGTCAGAAGCGCGAAAAGATATTTCAGCTTCTCAACGGATTACTAAACATAATAACAGCAACAACAAAGTTTATACATTCATGCGCGTGTATGAGTGTGTGTGTGTTCGTAGTGCGCTTGCGTATGAGTAATTGTTGAAACCAATTTTTATGATATCAAACAGATAGGTATCCCGTTGCTAATAGCAGCTAAATCACGCCTTTATTTTACTTGCAAACAACTTAACATATTACACGACGCGACACTTTAAGCTCCTCCTTGAGTTTCACTAATTTCTTCTGATAAGAACGATAAACAGATTGTTAAAACATAGTATACTGACAATGCTGCTTTTCAAAACAACAAACATAAAACTCCAAAAATATTGCAGATCCCACAGAAGTTTTTAAAAGTGTAAAATAGTTTTAGCAATAATAATAATAATAATAATAATAATAATAATAATAATAATATAATGCCATCAAAGTGACACTGGGGTAAAATATGCGAAGCCCAGTATACCCATCATGACTACCCGTCTGATAAGGGTACACCAGGCACATACATCACCATGTCGTGCACATTTGCTTGTGATGCATGTGCCTGGCGTACCCTTATCAGACGGGTAGTCATGATGGATATACTGGGCTTCGTATATTTTACCCCAGTGTCACTTTGATGGCATGCACTGCTCTCTCTCACTCAATATTATTACTATTATTATTATTATTATTATTATAAATATATAAATAAATAAATTTTTAAAAGATTACAAGAGGCAACAAACATCTGACATCCAGATATATCTATGCGAAAGTAACGTTATACCAAGCCAAATATATGTATGTTATTCATGTCATGATATGCGGTGAAAAGGCGGTGCGGAACATAACGATAATGACAGTGGTGGTTAGAGGCCCAATGATTTACACTGCTGATGTTGTTACTGGTGTGTAGTTGTGTAGGAGGTACTGAAGGCGACAAAGTGCAGGTGGAAATGGCGAGGAAATCTCTTCGTTAATTAGAATCCCATCTACCAACTTCAGTTTCGGTTACTACATAAACATCGTGATGCTTCTGAACGGTTCTTATTAATAACACACTTGACACGACTGTGATTCTACGTGCGTGCATGTATATGTGTATAACGATACTAATTCCTGGTCATGATATATATATTCATTCATATGTGCTTGTATGCATATGCATGCACTTATACACACACGTATGTATAGGTGCGTGTATATATACATATATATATATATATATGTGTGTCTGTATATATAAATGTAAATATATATATATATGTGTGTGTGTGTGTATGTATATATAAATGTAAATATATATATCTATCTATATATATATGTGTGTGTGTGTGTTGTGTGTGTGTGTGTGTGTTGTGTGTGTGTGTGTGTGTGTGTATATAAATGTAAATATTTTTATTTATGTATTTATATATAAATTTATGTATATATATATATATATATATATATATATGATTATATATATATGTATGTAATTATATATATATACACACATAAATATGTATGCGTATATATAAATATTTATAAATATATATACATACACATAAACATGCATATATATATATATATATATATATATATATATATATATATACATACATATATGTATGTGTGTGGAGAGAGAGTGAAAGAGAGAGTAATGGAAAGAGGGGAGATAAATGATTAACCACAAGCTGCAAATGAAAATACATCTTGATGCACATATCAGATGGACAAAGAACGTAGCGGTAGAAAATGGTGTTGTTACAAAACGTATAAATTTCAAAACTATGCGAATGACATACGTGTTGAGCAAAACAAACTGAAATACGAATATAATATTAAAACCAATTATAAGTACAGTAAAACCATATGTGTGTGTATGTGTGTGCATGATTGTATTCGTACGTGAATTCTGTAAAGGATATGAATGAGTGACTCGGTAACTGCCGTTCTTGTGTGAAGGACCTTTCAGAAGCTTGTGTCCGCACATTTTACTTAATAAATATATCGCCAATTTAAACCAGCTTAGATCTGTAGCTGCATCTTTCGTTGTTATATATGGAAACTTTGCTCAGCGTCTTGGTGTTATTCAGATTGCATTATATATCTTACTAGCAGTATCGCCCGGCGTTGCTCGGGTTTGTAAGGGAAATAACTATATAAGCATTTTTAGAGAGTTATAGCAAAAAAATGCATTAAAAATGGAATAAAAAATCTTGATAATTTTTTTTTAAATCGTTGACTCAGTGTCTTCAAGCCATGAAGTCGTTGTTCTAAAAGAACGCTGGTCTCCTTGACAACGCATTACGACGTTGATTTCCTTACACTCCCTTCCCCACAGTTTCACGAGGGAGGGAAGAAGGGGGAGAAGCAAACAGGTGCAGGCGTGAGCGTGGACGCCAACTCCGCCGCCATCGACACACGAAAAAATGTGCATTAAAATGGAATAAAAAATGATGTTAAATTATTTTTTAAATCGTAGACTCATCGTAGACGCGTGCTAATAGCCAGACGGGCTCGATATGAATCACGACTATAAGATACCCGAATTTGGTTAAACTGCACCGCAAAATGTGGGAGTAGTTAGGAATCTAAATCGAAGGGGACAGACACTCACACAGCTACAGTTTTATATATATAGATATCTCAAAACATTGAATTCGCTTCGTCAGTAAAAAAGACAAATAAGAAAGGACAATAACACTGTCATGAACATTATCAAACGTGAGATTTCTCTTAAAATATGCTTGAAAGGCGGTGAGCTGGTAGAATCATTAGCACGGTGAGTATATTGCTTGTCGGTATTTCATCCGTCTTTACGTTCTGAGTTCAAATTCCGCTGAGGTCGACTTTACGTTTCATCAATTCGAGGTCGATAAAATAAGTACTAGTTGAATACTGGGGTCAGTGTAATCGACTCGTCCCCTCCTCGTAATTGCTGGTCCTGTGCCAAAAGTTGAAACCAATATATCTATCAAAGCTCTTTAACTTACAGACTGCGATAAAATTCTTTTATCGGCTCCATAAGGTTTTTAATGAATAAGTGGAAGGAAAAATAACCAATTTTAAATACCGTAAATCCTCGAGTATAATCCGCATCCCCCCACCCCCCAAAAATTTAAATGTCAAAATCCCTAGTGCGTACTATATACGAGATTAAACATAAAAATTATTCTGTACGCAATGTCCGAGTCTATTTGCTGTCTGGCAATGTTTATTCAGACGCATTTTGTGATGTCGGGCGCGAAAATACCTTAAGCTAAGTCTGAAAGCAATGAAGTCATAAAAGAATCATCCATAACTTGAAGTAAGCAATATTTATTAGACATTATTACCGTTATTACTGTTATTTCTTTATTTTCTGCAAATAAAATGCACAAAAAAGCTATACGTTTGTATTATGTTATATATATAATAATAATAATAATAATAAAGGACGTTACCGTATACATTTTTACAAACCAAAGACGTTATATAGACCTCCTTGACTCAAGTTAGAGATGGGGTGAATTTTATACACAAGGTTTAGGTTTTTCAGAGGTACAGCCCCCTAAAAATCCCCTGCGTATTATACTCAAGGGCGGACTATCCTCGAAGATTTACGGCAATTCTAAAAGTAATCACAGTTTCGACAACCGACAATTTTCTTTTTCCGAAAATCAAAGGATAGGTATTACAAATATTAATTAGTAATCATACTCTTGTAATAGTAAATGCTTACAAGTCATTCAAAGTAATGAAAAGCTTCCATAGAAAAGAGTACTGAATGGATCTTTATGAAATTTGGAAATTATATTTTATGCATAAGGGCCATAACCCCCATGAAAATTCATATATTTTTGCCGTTGATGAAATTTTAACCATAGATATTAGACACAAATGAAGTAATATTTATAAAATTTCATCTTCTTACAAAGTTAGAAAGACCCCTCCATGGGGACTTAACACCCACAATTTTGTCATTTTATCTAAGCAAAAAAAGAATACATTTGTGCTCTTGGAAGCTGTAGGGTTACCCGAGCATAAAAGTTGGGCATTATTTCTAATTCAATGGTACAACAGTGTAACAGTTTGCCTTGACATACACTTACATTGTGATTTCTGCAATGTGTTGCATAAATTGTCAAGTAAATGAGAAGCATCTTTGCCTCCACTGATTCAGTTGCAAAGTGTTGGGTAAAGTTATTTGATTGCATACCTCCTTTCAGTCTTTTTATTATCACTGGGTCACACATAGTCCCCAGATGGTAACATTGATTTCAAGGCCTTCCCATATGAGTGACTGCTTATTCAAAGACATTTATAGATTGTAAATTTATTCTGTCCAGTTACGTATCAGTATAGTTGTCATTTGCAAACTCCAGAGGTGACACTTTCATTTCTCCTTAGCCCTCACGTCTCACAGTTGTTAATGTTTATTTCAGTTGGGTCACGCCCTTTCAATTGCTATAGATTCGTAATGCATCTTACGGCTGTGCCTGTCACCTGGATGGTGAGGAATCCTACATTGGGAATGGTAACGACTATGGTAGGGTAACTGACTGCTTATTGTGATCATTCGTCTTTTGATTTCCTGTAGCTTTGCTCTCTTTTACAAACCCAGTGAACATATATTTCCTATTTCAAAGAAATTCAAACAATAGATATAAGACCCAAGTTAAAAAGATTTTCAACAATTCAACTTCTCTGGTTGACATTAAGATGCCCACCCCCAACAGGGGCCTTAACTCTCACATTTTAGAGCTCCATGACCTTCATTTTTAAGGAGCAAAATCTTTTTAACAGGTTCAATAAGACTGGAATTTTGGAATATGCGCATAAAAATCAGTAGTATGGGATACATGTGGCACGATTACAATTTTTTAGGGTGTGTAAAGAGGGAAATAACCCTCATCTGCAGTTTTGATGAAATTCGAAACATAGATATTCCAGTTCATTACAGAAGATATAACAGAAAAGTCTGATTCTTCAATTGAATGTAACCGGGCAACGCCGTGTATCCCTGCTAGTATATATATATAAGAATTTTTTGCGTAATGAGATAAAAAAAACCCAATGCTGTTTAGATATTAGAACATTTATAGATAGAAGTTTTTACAGCTGTTTCTAGGATATTTATTAATTATATCCCTTCATCGGAGACGGTGTGAGAGGATGGTTAAATAATAATTAGTTTAGATAGGATGCAAAATAGAAAGTGAGGAGGAGGAAAGAAAATACACGCAAGATATGTAGGGATATTGAAGTTGTAGATCCATTTTTTAGGCAGAATGGTATATATGTAAGGTTCCAATACTTTATGAGTAAAATCCAACAGAATTTAAAATGGGTCCTTACAAATATAGAGTTTATAACAATGTAAGATTCCAATACCTTATATATATATATATATATATCTTTCTGTTGAAGAGCGTAGGCTCGAAACGTTAAAGACTTGTTTTATTTATATTTCCTGAGCGCCATACTAATACAATTGTTCGTTTGTTTTCCACCTGCCTTCGTCTTTTGTTTATTTTCATAAAGCTTCCCGTTATATATATATATTATATATATATATATATATAGATAGATAGATAGATAGATAGATAGATAGATAGATAGATAGATAGATAGATAGATAGATAGATAGATATAGATATAGATTCAAAAGAGGCAGGCAGCTTGTGCTTCTGTTTATTTTAGTATAGATGTTATTACCTTTTCTACAAAATCTAAGTGGTTTATGCAAGAAACACCTACAGAGCACACAATTTCTTTGTTGATAGTCTAGAGATCTACACAGGAAATATGTAGAATGCTCAGAAACAGGTGGGTTTTTAATATCAACGTTTACAACCGACTTAAGGCTGGAATTTACTAGTAGAAATGTTAATAATTAATAGAGCTAAACATAGGAAAACTGCTTTACAAACGAAAACCATTTACGTCAATGGTCTCTGTATATCCTGTTGTTCGAAGAATGGATGCTATAAATACTTAGGCATAGATTAAAATATCAGTCATAAAAACATAAAAGATTTTGTGAAGATAAATACAGCGAAAAACAAAACAAAGTCATTTACTCAAATTTTTCAATATATAGCGTCAGAACTTTCATATTCAAGATGTTAAACTACAACGTATTCACTGCACTAGCACTGGCAACGACCACTGGGATTTGATTGGACTACAGAGGAAATCCATTCCATTGGTATTAAAACACTTCTAGCATCATTCAAAAATAGTGTTAGCAACACGGTGGTGCTGGGGGCAAAAGCAGATCAATGCCGACTACTTTAAAATATTCAGATATCAGTTGCTAAACTAAACGGCGCTGCAAAAACAAATATATCATCCAAGTGTTAAACAGCAGCAACCTTCGAGTCGGAAGTTAAATTTCTCAAGAATCACATAGTTCTTGAACTCATGTTGTTCCAGAACTATTGGATAATAACGTCTGGGAAAAATATGACAGAACTGCATGTTCATCACTGGAACGTCTTTGATCATAAGTGCGAAAGTTCAAGACCGACGACAACAAAGGCAGCAACTTGGGTGGTAGGCTTAATCAGTCACCCGGTTTAACCCCCAACACCCAACGCAAACATTCAGACGAGGTCCCAACCCTTTGAAAATACCATCCTTCCCCCCCCCCCCACCATTTTACCTGTCTCAAAGGCCTTGTGAAGATTTATGCACCATGTTTTTCCATCAGGACAAAAAGAGAAAAAGAGAAATATTCCAAAGATATCTTTATAGCAGTGGTAAATGTTTCACACAGAGCAAGACACAAAGTAATATGTGTAACAGGGACAAAATGGAATCTTTAGAACGTTGGACAAAGTGCCTAGCGGTATTTACTCCTGACCCATTACGTTCTAAGTTCAAATCTCTGCATTGCATGATCAGCTTTATCTTTTAGTCTCCCAGGGATCGATTATAAATAAATACAGTTGCAGTCATGAACTGATGTCGATTTTAGCAATCCTGTAATGCCTCCTAGTAATGCAGTAGAACAAAAAGAGGAGGTAACCTCGTACGAATTAAATAGTTTAATCGCTCGTTAATTATAATAATGAACACAGTTAACGTGTTTTATCACGATTCTTCTTCTCCTTCTTCTTCTTCTTCTTCTTCTTCTTCTTCTTCTTCTTCTTCTTCTTCTTCTTCTTCTTCTTCTTCTTCTTCTTCTTCTTCTTCTTCTTCTTCTTCTTCTTCTTCTTCTTCTTCTTCTCCTTCTTCTTCTTCTCCTTCTTCTTCTTCTTCTTCTTCTCATCATCATCATTAAATTATTTATGCATTATTTTTGTTGTTGTTGTGGGTGTGTTATTTTTATTGCTACTATAATCACGGCTTCACCATCCATCTTTATAGTCTTCATCATCATCATTATCCACTGGACCACCAACCTTACACCGTCATCATAAATTATATTCATATTTGATATTTGTAGCTGTTTCGTATTTCAATCATACGCTGATACAATAACAAGAATAGCAGTAATAATAATAATAATATAATAATAATAATAATAATAATAATAATAATAATAATAATAACAATAATAATAATAATAACAATAATAATAATAATGATAAAAGCAACAATAATTGTGTTTTCAATAATAACAATATATTATCACCTTCAACACTGATAATGAGGATGAGGTTGTCGATGGTGATATTAATACTAATAATCCTTTAGTGTCTGATAATATGTGCATCTCTGATCACGACAAGAAATAGTGGAGGAGCATCATAGCCATGTGTTGGGAGGAATTCTTTGGGATTTGGATAATTCATCTCTGGAAACATGTGTGTTTCGTTCAACTTCCTTAAACAAGTTTTATTCAGAGACCTTTTGAGTGGAATGGGCTACTCGACCTGAAGAAAATTCTAACTGGGCCCCACCTGCAAGGTCATGTGCTGGTTGTTAATCTTGATATGAGATCACCATGTTGCACACATATGGTTGTGATGCATGTGCCTAGTGTATCCTTATCAGACGGGTAGTCATGGTGGGTATACTGGGCTTCGTATATTTTACCCCAGTATCACTTTGATAGCATGCACTGCTCTCTCATTCAATAATAATAATAATAATAATAATAATAATAATAATAATAATAATAATAATAATAATCGATATCCTCATCATTTTCATCGTCATCACTTAGCATTCTGAGTATGTTCTACATTTGCTCATCATTATCAAGGACCAGGTGGTTGTCTTCATCATCATCATCATCATCACCGTCCTCATCATCATGCTCATCGTCACCATTAGTGCCACTGGCATCGTCGTCGTCGTCAGTAGCAGCAGCAACAGGTACAGCAGCATTGTTTTCATTATTTCCATCTTCTGTCGTCGTCGTCATAATCTTCATCCTCGACATCATCATCGTTATCATCATCATTACCATTATTAAAATCAATACCACCACCAGTAGCAACAGTAGCAGCAACAATAATAACAACAATAGTGTCAACAATGCCGTTGTCCTCGTAACATCTATGATGATGGAAACATTAGAATATCAAATGTTTTCCATCAAAGTATAAATTTAAATTCACTGGAAGCATGAGAGCACTTGAATTACTTGAAACTATATCAATATTCATACAGGAAAGGGAGGATGGAGAGAGTGGGGGGAGAGAAAAAGAAACTGGGTTGGGAGGAGGGAGAGGCAAACCTGATTGACAGAAAAGGGAAGGAATCAGACGGAAAAATCACATATGGAGAAACGAATAAGGAAGAAACGCACACATTTGGCTTATTGAGGTCGATTTGCTTGACTAAATGTGGTGCTCCATCATGACCACAGTCAAATGACTGAAAGAAGTAAAAGAGTAAAAGATATATATATATATATATATATATATATATAGGGAGAGTTTACGAAAAAGAACAAAAGACGAAGACAGGTGGTGTACAAAACAAACAGATGTATTAGTATAACGCTCAGGAATAGAAAAAGTCTTTTACGTTTCGAGCCTACGCTCTTCTATAGAAAGGGACACAGTAATATATATATATATATATATATAAAAATGCATGTACATGACAGGCTTCTTTCAGTTTCCGTCTACCAAATCCACTAACAAGGCTTTGGCAAACCATATTATTTAAGTTATCCTCAATTTTTTTCCGGTAGATAGCTAGCTTGATTAAATATCTTCCTGTGTTTAATAAATAAAATGTATTCGTGGAAATAATTAGCGGTACAGATACTTTACTTGGTAAAGTATGTGCGGTTTGTTAAATTTGTATGCCGTAGGGAAAAAGGAATTTCGATGTTTCTCAGGGAACATTTAATCTCAGCCCATTGTGTTTTGGGAACCTTTAAACCTCCTTTTCGATCGATATTCTATTGATTCTGTTTTGTAACCAGTTGGATAACGTAGTCCCAGATACATTTTGTCATGTCTCAATGAAAACTGAGCTGGTTATGGTGGAAGATCTTCGATCATAGATATTTTTTTTTCAGCAGGGTTAAACTGAGACTAAACGACAATAACAAGTAATGATGCTAACAGCATTAATAAAAGCATCAACAACAGCAGACACTACGACATTATTAGAGCATTACATTCATATACTGTTTACAATTCTATAACACTTTAAACGACATAACAGAAATAAATGGCAATATTAAGGCGGACAAATCTATCAAGAATTCAATTGCAAATTGGCTATGAGAAATTAATCGAAATTTGCTGTGTTGCCATGGATTGAAATCGGATGTGGGCTAAGCACTCCTATAGTAACAAAACTATAGAGAGCTATGTAAAATCGCTAACACGTTTAATGCAGATGGATGAGCGACTGTCTACTAGATACAACTGGATTTCATCGAAATGCTAGCTGTTGAGATAATTGCGTTTGATGAAACTGATGTTGTTAAAATGTTATAAAGTGTCTTCTACATAAAGAAGACAAATTGCAGCGACAACTGGAACTAACAATGGTGCTTCTACTTGCTCGCTCAACCTGCTAGAAAAAGCAGATAAGCTTTCTTAAATGACACCATACTCTCTTATAAATATCACATTTCAGACTTCATTGGCTAACGTAGTATTTTACATGTACGATACCTGAATAAAAAACGGGATGGTCATGGCTGGATTTTAATCATAGGTTTTTTTCATTCATGACATATTGAGGTTAACATAAACGGTTTTTATTTAAATATGTAATCTGCAGCCCGTTGGAAGATAGATGAATTATTGCTGCTAGTACCTGCACTTAGATCCTGTTGGTGCCCAATGCAATGACACAAGATATAGCAAGAAAGTTCCACTTAGGTATCTAAATATGGAATTATTTTCCAGAAGATCTACTGGAATTGGTAATTTCAACGCATCTTAAATCTCGCTCTCCGGAAAAACTATATGCCATTTACAATTTGATTTCGATTTCTACAATTTCTACAAAAAAGAAAACGAAATATTTACCGAGAGTATCCATACCCTTTGTGGTTATGGGAACCGAAGTTTGAGGATATAGGAATCGGCCCCTAATATCCTTTTCTATAAAAAATATGACATCAATCAAAACATTTTTCTTACTAAATACCTATATCCAAAGTAAAAGCAAACTGTTAGCATCTTTTCAAATCACCTTCTTCATCTAATCAAATCATCTAAGGCAACTTTTGATAACAATTTCGATACTCGGGCAATCCTTTGGGGTCTGCAAACGTAAAAGGGCAAAAAACTTCTACACTCTACCAATATGCAACCTAACCTATGAAGGAGTGTGTTTATAGCTGCTCAATTTCTTTTAAAACCCTACAGACATTTTGAATATCGTGAACTACTTGCTGTAAGTAATAATTACTTCTACTTTAGGCACAAAGCCTTGGAAATTTTGGGGAAAGAAGGCTAGTCAATTACCGTATTTGACGGCATATAGGACGCACTTTTTTGCAAAATATTTGGCTCAAAAAATCGCCCTGCGTCTAATATGCGAAGTCAAGACCATCCCACAGGCTAATCTTCTCCCAGACGCTCACTAACCTAGCTTACGATAAGTATTTCTACCTACGCTAACGCCTTAATGATATTTTCCGTACTCATGCATCATTATTTTATTGCTATTATTATTATTATTATTACCAGTATTATTACTTTAAAATACGAATTATCGTAAAAATCAAAGCAATCTACCGTAAATTGTTAGGCTGCGATCCATTACACACGTTTACTAATATCAGCTGATTGGAACCCTAACTCGATGCCATCTGACGGTGAGGAGTAAAACTACGGAATGCACATGATCGTTGCGAGTTCGTGTATATACGGAGGTAGGTTGGATATCTTGGTACAACAAAGTTTATGATCATAACAAAGCACACTACAACAGTACAAGCACCCTCACGGCTATAGCAGCAGAAAGATCAAGCTACAAAATCTCCTACAAACTACGAGTGGTAGATTATGCCAAGGAGCATGGAAATAGAGCAGCAGCAAGGGTTTTTGGGCCACCACCTACAGAAAAAATGATACGTGTCTGGCGACAGCAAGAAGAGCAGCTGATGAGAGCACAGAAAGGTAAACATAGCCTTCGTTGCCCAGCCCCACATTGGCCAGAACTTGAGGATGATATAAAAACGTGGGTGCTTGATGAGAGAAACTCAGGGAGAAGTGTACCTACCAAAATGATAATTCATGAGGCCATGAGAGTAGCAGAACAACGAAGGATACATAACTTTGCAGGAACAGAAGGTTGGTGTTACAGGTTTATGAAACGGAAGGGTTTATCAATGCGTACAAAAACATCCATTGTACAAAAAATGCCTGCTGATTATGAAGAAAAAATATTAGATTTTCATAGATTTGTTATAAATGCAAGAAAGAAAACTTGTTTTGAACTGGTCCAAATAGGGAATATGGACGAAGTTCCACTCACATTTGATGTACCATCCAACAGGACTGTGAGTGTCAAAGGGTCTAAAACGGTTTCGATAAAAAACCACTGGCCACGAAAAGACCCACTATACAGTAGCTCTGGCCTGTTGTGCTGATGGCATAAAACTGCCACCTCTTTTTATATTTAAGAGAAAAACTCAGCCTAAGGATAAAATTCCAAGAGGTGTACTAGTTCATGTTCACGAAAAAGGCTGAATGGACGAAAATGGAATGAAACTGTGGTTACAAAATATATGGTCAAGGCGTCCTGGTGGACTATTAAGAAAACCTTCCCTTCTGGTTAGAGCACATAGAACTGAAGCCATTAAAAAAAGGGTGGGAGAATTGAAAACGCAGTTAGCTGTCATTCCTGGTGGACTGACGAGCCAATTGCAGCCTTTAGATGTGTCAGTGAATAAGCCATTTAAGCAGAACATGCGTGAACATTGGAACAAGTGGATGGCAGAGCCACATCATGCCCTCACACCCCCAGGAAGAATGAAGCGGCCCACCATTGCTGAAGTGTGTGAGTGGGTGAAGAAATCTTGGGATGATGTTAAGCCTGAAATCATTGTGAAGGCTTTTAAGAAGAGTGGCATTAGCAATGCCCTTGATGGCACAGAAGATGATGCATTATTTGAAGACAGTGATTTCAGCAGTAGTGATGAAGATGTTCCTTGTTTTGAAGATGATGAAGACTTTTCTGGTGTAGAAGATGATGAAGAGTTTTCTGGTTAAAAAGATGATTAAAGATGATTACTATAGTAATTTGTATGCTTTCCTTTTGGATGCTTGCTTTTATACAGCAATGTTTTCTGCTTTTGTAATGTGCTGCTAGACTGCTTTCAACAATATATGCTTAAATACACTTAAAACTTTTTTCCTGAATTTGACCTGCTGAAATGAGGGTGCGTCTAATATGCCAGTGCGTCTAATATGCTGTCAACCCCCAGTGCGTAATTGATACTTATTTCATCGACTCCACAAGGCTGAAAGGCAGCAGACGAAATACTGCTAATCATTTCGCCCGCTCGCCGCCTTCAATTCTAAGTAATAATAAATAAGACAATCTATAATACTGTAGAGGTGAGTAGTTACAAATCTTTTACTCTTTTACTTGTTTCAGTCATTTGACTGCGGCCAAGCTGGAGCACCACTTTTAGTCGAGCAAATCGACCCCAGGACTTATTCTTTGTAAGCCTAGTACCTATTCTATCGGTCTCTTTTGCTGAACCGCTAAGTTACGGGGACGTAAACACACCAGCATCGGTTGTCAAGCGATGTTGGGGGACAAACACAAACACGTAAACACACACATACACACACAAACACACACACACACACACACACACACACACACACACACACACACACATATATATATATATATATATATGCATATATATACGACGGGCTTCTTTCATTCCGTCTTCCAAATCCACTCACAAGGCTTTGGTTGGCCCGAGGCTATAGTAGAAGGCACTTGCCCAAGGTGCCACGCAGTGGGACTGAACCCGGAACCGTGTGGTATGTAAGCAAGCTACTTACCACACAGCCACTCAAAACTTCATTGAAGGAATTGGTTTTGCAGACCAATTCACTGCTTAGATTATTCAAACAAAGCTGAATAGGATTACGCAGTCATTAGCGGTAAACTTTACAACAATAAAAAATAAATGTTGAATGCTTCTCCGTGGACGTTCAGCTTGCTAGAAATTGCAACGAAATCCCTCCTAATTTCATAACGCTGGCTTATAAAAGAAGTAGGACACATTATGTTAGATACCCTATGTTTCAAAGAAATAAGAGATGGTTTCAAGTTTATATTAATGATTTAGAAAAACAGCCACAGCAGCGTAAATTCGAAAATTTTTGTAGTGCACAATGGCAGTTGGATGTAATAAATTCTCTTTCGGAAAAACGTCAGTTGATATTTTAATTAATTCCTTGCGTTGATGTAAAAATTCTAATTGAAACATAGAGTTTTGGGGCATTTGCTAATAATTCACATCATTAAATTCCGTTACGCTACATTCAAAACAACACTATTGAGCTGACAGATATCTAGATGTATATAGAGCACTGGTGCATTGTAAGGAGTGTGTAGGTCAGTGGTGGATATTTAAAAATATAATTTAAGCCTTTAGAAAATTTATACATATAGCAGTTGAATATTTAAAACAAAATGTTATTCGAAACGGTGATCTGGTAGAAACGTTAGCGCAACGGAAATACTGTTTCGCGTTATTTCTTCCGGCTCTTTTCTACCTCAGTTCAAATCCTTCTGAACTTTGCTTTCATCTTTTTCAAGGTAGTGGGGTCGGTGGCATCGAGAACCACACCCCCTTAAGATTGTTAACCCTATTCTTGAATCAGAAAGTATGTAATAGTTTTCTCCATTATTTTCTAATTTTTAACATTTAAATTATTATTTTTTTTTAATTTCGAAGGGAAGTGCTCTAGAAATTGTTTGCCTAATATCTAGTAGGCAGACGATAAATTAAAAATCAATAAATGCCACCGAGCCGTCATATGCCTTCGAAACGCGGAGTAGATGAAACAGGGACAACTGAAGAAGGGGAATTTTCGGTGTTCGAAAAAAAGTTCGTTTCCATGTTTTTGTTTTTATTATTTCGTTTCTCATTGCGTTCGACGTTTTTTGATGTCCTGTACCCATATATGCCTGTATATATACATATATATGTAGCTATGTACATATATGTATGTATATATGCATATATTTATATATTATTTATATTATATATACATACATATATATATATATATTATATATATATATATATATATATATATATCGAGAGAGAGAGAGAGAGAGAGAGAGAGAGAGAGGTGGGGAGACAGACAGAAAAACATCACCAACGTGAATCGAACACCATGCTTTCACTGCGCTAAAATGAAATCGCAATTTCAATCTTCCAACGCAAAAGCCTCGACAATTTAATGCCCACATAATGTTAAGAAATTGCATTTTAAACACACGTACACATACATACATTTACATACACACGCACGCACGCACACACACGTGCGTGTGTGTGTGTGTGTGTGTGTATAAAGTCGTTCTTGATACACTACGACTGAAAAATTTGGAATGGTCGCATCTAGATCAACTTTATCAAACCGGAATAAGCAACAACGATGACGGCAACGATAAGAAAGGGCTCGTAAGACCTATGTGTAGCTCATATATTTTCCAAATTGTCAAGGAATTTTAGCGTATTGTGTGTATGTGTGTGAGAAAAGCTTGAAAGTGATGTGTAGGAGCACTTGAGTCGTTGATTGCATGCTTTCAACCCATCTTTCTGTCTGCATTAATAATAATCGAGAGTCAGTAATTCGTTGCAGAATTAATATTGCTTGTGATATCTTTCGTAAATACCTATTTCTTTATTACCCACAAGGGGCTAAACTTAGAGGGGACAAACAAGGACAGACATAGGTATTAAGTCGATTACATCGACCCCAGTGCGGAACTGGTACTTAATTTATCGACCCTGAAAGGATGAAAAGCAAAGTCGACCATGGCGGAATTTGAACTCACAACGTAACGGCAGACGAAATACCGCTAAGCATTTCGCCCGGCGTGCTAACGTTTCTGCCAGCTCGCCGCCTTTCGTAAATACCGTCAACTATTTCGAGAACTTATTGTTACTTTGTTGGAGATTTTAGAAGATTATGGGAACGAAAACATCCCGGATAAAGATCCTTCCTGAGTGATATTGACTCGTAGGACTGGTTCCCCGATTTCCTCGGCGTATATATTCCCCGTCTGGACTACTCATTTTTGCCAGCTGAGAGAACTGGCGTAACGTTAAATGAAGTGTTTTTCGCGAGAGCTCAACGCGTCGTCCGGTCCTGAAATCGAAACCGCAACCTTATGATCATATGTTTAAAATCCTAACTACTAAACCAGGTGTCTCCACAAGTTACTAAAACTTATCTCTTTTCAGCCGTTATCCAAACAAATACTGCTCTTTTCTATTGTTACGCTTACGTTTGACGAAATTTTGTTAAAATCTGATGAAAGTTTGAGGCAACTGTGTGCGTTTCTCTTTTGCCGCTCCAAAGCGTTTAAATGTTGCAGCTACAATTCATATATATTCGTCTATTTTCAGAACATTGCGACTATTTTACTTCATAATATAAACATATTTGTAATTCTTCTCCTTATTCCCTTCACATCAACTATATAGGTCTCACAGGTCTTGGTTTGAGAGGGTCAAACACACGGCCTTTCTGCTGACTGAACTAAATATAAATGAATGTCAATGCACTGCTCTGTAGATTCTTGTATGCCAATCTTCTGAACATCATTACCAACGGATCTTCCTATGTATAACCATTAAAGCAGAAACATTGCATCCTTATATGCTTTTACACTTTGCTTATCAATTAGTATGTATATATCATGTAAAGGCGCGTAGTCTAGTGGTTAGAGTATTGCACTAACATTGTTAGGTCATCATGAAGTCGGTTCCCGGACTAGGCGATGCGTTGTTTTCATTAGCAAAATACTTCGTTTCACGTTGTTCCGTCCGCTCATCTGTGAATAGGTAATCCTGCAACAGAACAGCCTTCCGATCAGGAATGTTGGCCTGCTCGCCTGGCCATCGGAGTAGCATCATTCGAAAGCTAAAATCATGCGAAGTTCATCGTGATCAGTGATGTATATCAATATCCGATAGTCTAGTCTACACCGTGACACTGTGATGTATATATTGCAGTTGAATAAAGGGCAAGATTATTTTATAAAGCTAATAATTAAGCAACAATCCAAGAAAAGTATTTGTTCGAAATTAGAATACTACATCACATGTTCTACTCCTACAGGAATTGTCTACAAAAAATGTTACTCGAAATAAAATCACAACACGCACCTATTCACCTATTACAAATGGGTGCCAGGATATGTATGTTGGCACTTCGTCAGTTACGACGAAGAGGGCTCCAGTTGATCCGATCGACGGAAGAGCCTGCTCGTGAAATTAACGTGCATGTGGCTAAGCACTCTACAGACATGTGTACCCTTAACGTAGTTCTCAGGGAGATTCAGCGTGACACAGCGTGTGACAAGGCTGGCCCTTTGAAATAGAGGTACAACAGAAACAGGAAGAAAGAGTGAGAGAAAGTTGTAGTGAAAGAGTACAACAGGGTTCGCCACCATCCCCTGCCGGAGCCTTGTGGAACTTTAGGTGTTTTCACTCAATAAACACTCACAACGCCCGGTCTGGGAATCGAAACCGCGGTCCTACGACCTAACCACTGGGCCATTGCGCCTCCACGGGTGCCAGGGTAGGTGTGTGGCTAAGCAACTTGATGAGCAACTACATGATTTCGAACTCAATCCTTAAGTTACACAACTTGGATAAATATTTACCATTGTAACATCAGGTCGACCAATACTTTATTATATAAATTTAGAAACAGAAGTTGTGTGGAAGTCATACATTGGCGTGGATTGCAATAAAACCGTGAATTAATACATATTGTTAAATAGAGAGGAATAACACGTAAAACAGCCAGTTTTTGATTGGTAGTCAATCTTCTCATCTTAGCAACACCGTCTGGACCATAACTATCTCCAGTCTGAGAATAAGTTACTTCCGCCCTCTCGCCATCTTCTCTCTAAACTAAGCCATTGAAACAAATCTTACCTCTGTATAATATCGTTTGTGTTTGAGAGCTGTGTGTGTATGTCGGAATGTGCGTAAGGGAGGAGTGCGGTTTCTCACAAAATCTTTCCGTTTTAAACATTTCCTTGTAGGTGTTTCAACACATATCTAATGGCGATATCAAATAGGCTTACTGACGTTAATATCAACAAGTTTGGTTCTCCTAAGTGGTCTAGTGCTATTGCCATCCACTTAAACTTTACATCACTCACGCTGTTTCTATAATGAGAAAAATCATTAGTGCTTTTCCTTGTAGGTAAAGTTACAAAGTATCGATGTATTTTTCTTTTCCTATCACTCAATCATGTTTTCTTCATTCCTTGTTTTTTTTTATATTATATATTCCCAGATAACAAGTAAATGGTTGAGTACACCCACACATACGTGTGTACTCACGTGGGATTTTCTGCGTGAGTTTGAGAAAAAGCGGAGAGAGGAGAAAGGAAGAAAAAAGAAAAGGAGAGAGAACTACAGAGTTAATGAATAGATGTACAAATGTGCTATTTTTCTCCCCGTTGTTTTTCGCTAGCACATGTTTCAGTGTTTACTTATAAAATTTCAATATGTTTAGCTGTTTCAATGTGAGAGCTTGCATTTTCTTCCTGTACAGTTCCGCCTCCGATTCGCCCCGCCTCTCGTCCTCAATTATAACGCGTTTGTTTGGGCTTGTATCGAAAAACAAAACAAAAATAGAATAAGAATAAATAAATGAACCACCAAAAAAAAAATCAAAAAAAGAAACAGGGAAAAATAATAAACAAAAAGAACATCGAATAATTTTCAGCAAATTTACTACTTAATGATGACCTACTTTCTGCTAAACTGTAAACAACCTCGTTTAATACCAATTGAAAAACATGGCGGCCGGTAACAAAATGAAAGAAAACGTAAAGAAAACCAAAGTGTATAGGTGTATAAGTGAAAGATGTGTGTGGTGTGTGTTTGTGAGAATGGGCGTATATGTATCACTGTACGCATATATATATATATATATATATATATATATATATATAATATATATATATATATATATATATGTAGTATATATGTATGTATGTATATATATATATATATGTATGTATATATGTATTGTATGTATTATATATTATATATATATATCTATCTATACATATATATACATATATATACATAAATATATATATAAATATATATACAATATATACATAATATACATATATATATATATATACATATATATACATATATATATATATATATATATACATATATATATATTAATATACATATATAACATATATATATATATATATACATATATATACATATATATATAATATATATCTATATATATATATATATATATATATATACATATATATATACATATATATATAAATATATGGTAACTGTAGCGAGGATGGATGGAAGCGAAGAGAGATTAACTGATTAAATAAAGCATCAAAAACAAAAACGAACCGATTGATACATACATACATTCGTGTGTGTATATATATATATATAGTATGTGTGTGTGTGTGTATATGTGTGTAACGACGAAAGAAAGAAAACTTGAAAGCACGACAGATAAAAAGAAAGTGATGAAGAAAAAATGAGAGATAGTATAAAATAATAAAAAAATCTGAGGAAGAAAGAGAGAAAGATGGCAGTAAAATTTTTTTTTTTTAAGTAAAAAGAAGCCATATTATCGAGAAAGAAGTGAATATAATAGAAGAAAATAGATGATTAAGCGTAGGTTGTAGATTTAGAAAATTGAGAGAAAAGTATGAAAAAAGGAAGATCAAATAATAAATGCAAAGGAAAACGTGTTTGCTTTGCCCTGTATTATTCTGGTATTCTTCTGAATGGCACAGGCATTTGGTTACTCTTACATATATATATTCCGAACAGTTTGTTGTTGTTGTTACTGTTGTTGTTGTTTGTGATTTTACCTTCTGTGATTTATTTTCTGTTTTCTTGAGTTTTTTCGTGTTTTCCCTTTCGTTCTCTTTTCTTTCTGTTTCTTTTCTTTTGTTTTATACGCGTATACGCGTCCATATACATATATATATATATATATATATATATATATATATATATATATATATATATATATATATATAATTATTTTTCGTAGTTGGCAGGTAAAATTTAATATCTAGTATGGGTGTGTGTGTGGTGTGTGTGTGTCTGTGCGTGTACGTGTGTGGATATGTACACTTATATATGCAAATGCATATATATACATACATATAGGCATTTACACACAGACACACACACACATATATAAATATATATGCATGTACACGTGTACATACATACATACAAATATATTTATATACACACATATATATGTATGTATATGTGAGTGTGTGTGAGTGACTGTGTGTATGTGTGTACCTATGCATGTATGTGTGTCTGCATGAATCAAATGCATTCATATTCATTTCTATCTTTTCATGATTTCAGTTCCTGTTTTTCTGTTGAATTTCTGGGTATAGGTTGGTTATTGTAATCACCGTGTGTCAATGCTGCTGCTGCTGCACTGCTGCTGCCGCTGCTGCTTCCTTGATTCATCGTCGTCGTTGTCGTCATTGACGCTTCTTCTTCTTCTTCTTCTTCTTCTTCTTCTTCTTCTTCTTCTTCTTCTTCTTCTTCTCTTCTTCTTCTTCTTCACCTTTTTATAGAACAGAGATAAATGAAATATTGGGATGTGACAAACGTGAAATATCGCAAATACTTTCTTTTGATTTCTTTCATATTTTTTTTTTTTTCGTGTAATGAAGTTTTATTATAATGTTACATATCAGGCCTAACACAGAAACCTACGTAACGCCTTCACTGGTTATCTGGACGTCATGTGCGAAAGTGAAATGTCTTGAAACTCCCGCTCGCTCTTTGCATGCTCATTGTTCTTCTATTTCCTGCGGTTATTTACCAGAAAGTATCTATACTGAATATCGACAGCAAAAAAATCACCAGTCTGAGATGGCCACCAAATGTAAATATTATTGCATTTTCCCCTTGTCTTATGACTAACTTATATTTAAAAATAAAAATGCACAATGGATGCAAATTACACGAGATTTTAAAACCCCCGAAGAAAACTATGCTATCAATGTTTTGTCACCATGGAGCGAAGATGAAGAGAAGAAAGGACTAATTGCCAGAAAGATAAGATTAAATTGTCAGCAATTTAAGTGTGGCATGTACCATTTGTAGAAAGCAGTACAAACCACCGAGAGAATGAATTTCAACTTGAGAGTTCAACATTTATATATTCTTTTCTACTCTTGGCACAAGGCCCGAAATTTGGAAGAGGGGGCCAGTCGATTAGATCAACCCTAGTACGCAACTAGTACTTAATTTATCGACACCGAAAGGATGAAAGGCAAAGTCGACCACGGCGGATTTGAACTCAGAACGTAGCGGCAGATGAAATACCTGCTTCTATACTTCCCACAAGGGGCTAAACAAAGAGGACAAACAAGGACAGACAAATGGTTTAAGTTGATTATATCGACCCCAGTGCGTAACTGGTACTTAATTTATCGACCCCGAAAGGATGAAAGGCAAAGTCGACCTCGGCGGAATTTGAACTCAGAACGTAGCCGCAGACGAAATACCGCTAAGCATTTCGCCCAGCGTGCTAACAACAATCGTATATTAGCAACCAAATAATCCACATATCGGGAAGGCACGTGGCTCAGTGCTTAGGTTATTCGGTTCACGATCTTACTTTCACCGCGAGTTCAATTACCGGTGGCGCGTTGTGGCTGTGAGCAAGACACTTTATTTCACGTTGCTCCAGTTCACTCAGCTGTCAAAAATTAGCAGTACCAGCGTTTCAAGAGAACAACATTGTCATACCCTGTGTCACTTTGAATTTCCCTCAGAACTACGTTAAGCGTATGCATGTCTGTGGAGTTCTCAGCCACTTGCACGTTAATTTCACGCGCTGGCTATTCCAATCCACATATCACATGCCATCTGTATTAGAGAATTAACACATGTTCGCATGCGAGTGTTTCTATGTGTGTGCGCGTACGCGAGTGCTTGTGTGTGTGTGTGTGTGTGCGCGCGCGCGTACGTGAGTGTTTCTGTGTGTGTATGCGTGTGTGTGTGTGTAACTGCGCAGTGTACTGTAAAACAACTCAATTGTTTATATTAAGTAAATACTTTATATATTTGGCTTTGGTTTCCAGTTTGCAATATTCAGGGATTCACGTTCTTGTCTCTGCACGTTCTTCAGGCAGTGGTGGTTGGTAGAGTTGATGCTTCTCTTGGATGTAGTTTAATTTATTCAAAAACGGTATGACTTATGTGTCATAGCAGTTCACTGTGAGGGCGCGTGGCTTAGTGGTTAGGGCATTCGGCTCATGATCGTAAGGTTGTGAGTCGATTCCCGGCGACGCGTTGTGTCCTTGAGCAAGACACTTTATTCACGTTGCTCAGTCCACTCAGCTGCAAAAATGAGTTGTACTTGTATTTCAAAGGGTCAGCCTGTCACTCTCTGTGTCCACGCTGATTATCCCCGAGAACTACGTTAAGGGTACACGTGTCTGTGAAATGCTCAGCCATTTGCACGTTAATTTCACGAGCAAGCTTTCCGTGATCGTATCAGCTGGGACCCTCGTCGTCGTAACCGGCGGAGTCTTTGAGAGCAGTTCACTATAAAGAAACTGATGAAAATAATACCAGTCTGAAATAAGAACTTGAGTTAGTATGACCCAATAAAATGTGCAAAGTTGTGTCCGTCTATGGCTGAGTTAAATGAGTGAAACCAGTAAGCGGTTCGCAACTGTGGTCCTTATCACCCTTGAAAGTCCACATAAGATTTTGTTGTTAAAGTTGTGCCTTAAAGACTTTATTGTTAAAGTTGTGTATTAAAATGGTTGTACTTTCTATATTACAAAGCATAAAATATTTTTACAACTTTTTCATATATATCCCAATTATATTTAATTATATAAACATCCTGGTATTTCTTTAAACATCAAATGGTTATGGGGTGGTGGGCTGTAGAATAAAGCAAGAGTCAAAGGGGTTCATAGGTAAAATATAGCTGAGAACTGATTCAAATATTTTGTTGCAACATTGACGAAAAACTGAATAAATAGAAACATGAATGACAGGATAAATACAGAAAGGAATATTGATGAGTTGGACAAATATAATGGAAGGATGTACATGAGGTGTTGTAGATGAGTGTTATAAACACTATAAAACGAAGAAGTAATTATTAGGTTGTCACTGTAAACGAGAAAATTTTAAACTGAAGAGCAGGAAGGAGTTTATGGAGAAGGACGAAGGGACAGGTAGGTGCAGACTAATCAATGAGAAGCTGCTGCTGCTGACAGTAGTTCTACGTGTCACAGCTACCGTAAACTGCACAATTTCATATAGAAAAATAAAAAAGAAAAACTACTTTGCAACTGAAACGGTCCAAGGACATCATAAGTGCAGTGACTGAACTGAACGGAAATACGGGAGAAATATATATCCTGATTCGTAATTTAAAGGTTAATAGATTAAATCGTTGTCATTTATGATTGCGATATTTCTCTCTAATTTGTCCTTTAAGATGTGCTTATTTCTAGAAAGTTAATTATCCACTATTTTATATCGATTCATACTTGAAGTCTTATAATTTTTCACATGTATTTTTATATTGCCAGGGGAATGTATAAATAAGCATTTCCATTTCCTTTTCATTATAGCTAAATAGCTTAACACATCTGCTAACAATATTTAAATATCAAATTCTCTATAAACCAGAGTAATGAACATGCATCTACCTAAGCACATCCATTGTATATGAAGGATGTTCCTGAAATGTTATTGCTTGTAGAATATACAACACTCGTATATCAAAAATGGAACGGAGATAATATATCACACATGAAGATAGAATATTTATAGCTAGAATCCTTAATTAAATAGTTAGTTGAAGCTACGACTTCCGTATTTGGATCTACTATTTCCGTAGTCTGTTCCACTACGCTCGATGTAGGATTTATAATTTCTGTACCACATGTCTCTCCTAACAAATCTACACAGTGCTATCCAAAGATAGTAGCAGAGAACTATTTTCAAATATATAGGCCAACGACTAAGCTTGTCACACTAGTCTGGTCACTCGACCTGCTAGAAATAATAGGACAAATATACTTGTCATATCTTACCAGGCATGGCTGTGTGGTGTGATAAGAAGGTTGCTTCCCAACCACGAGGTTCCAGGTTCAATCCCACAGCGTGATAACTTGGGCAACTGTCTTCTACTATATCCTCGGGCCAACCAAATCCTTTGAGTAGATTTGGTAGACGGAAACTGAAGGAAGCCTACGCACACACACACACACACACACACGCACATAAATATATATATATATATATATAGTCAGCCTCTACACACATTTTTTTCTCTCCTTGTTTCTCTCCTTGGTTTTTCTGTGTCCCTTTCTGTAGAAGAGCGTAAGCTCGAAACGTAAAATACTTTTTCTATTTCTGAGCGTTATACTAATACATGTTTGTTTTGTATACCACCGGTCTTCGCCTTTTGTTCTTTTTCGTAAACTCTCCCTATATATATATATATATATATATATATATATATATATATATATACACATATAGGGTGGGGAAGCAAAATTTACAATGAACGTTAAGTTGTTTTTTCTCGGGAGGCACTAAGTCAATTGTTTTGAAACCTAGCGTATATTGATGTCATACTCATACCTAACACTATTATCCTTATCCTTACCTTTTCAGAAACTTTTGCCCGTATGAGTAATCAGGAAAGCAAAAGTCAAAGAGTGTGTGATTTTCTGAATGCACTCGTCGCACCAAAAGAGATTTCAAAAATAGTTGGAATGTCCATAAAGACTATTTATAATCTAAAGAATAGAATGACTATGAGCAAAACTATTACAAGGAAGTCTGGAAGTTGAGGAATCAACAAAAAACGTACCAAAGCTTTTATTAAAGCTCTCAAATCCAAAATCCTAAAGGATCCAACCAAATCCATGAGAAAAATGGCAATTGAACTTGAGGTAGACAACAAGACCATTAGAAATGCTGTAAAATATGATTTGAGGTTAAAATCTTACACAAGAACACCAAAACATTTGTTGACAACAGCTATGAAGGAAAAGCGATTGGAGAGGTGCAAGAAAATTATTACATGGTTCAAGAAAAAGTCCTTCATTGTAACGATTTTTCAGATGAAAAGATCTTCACTGTCGATGCTGTTCTGAACAGCAGATATGACAGATTTATCGCAAAATCAACAGCTGAGGTTAAGGGGACATTCAAAACAAAAGATCCTGCTCAAGTTATGGCTTTTGGTGTTGTGGCTTCCGATGGAAAGAAAATGCCTATAAAATTCTACAAAGCTGATGAAAAGATCAATGTTAATACTTACTACAAGACTCTGAGATACGATGTATTGCCATGGCTTAAAGCAAACTACCCAGATGGTAATTATGTATGGACCCAGGATGGTGCTCCAGCCCACACAGCTAGTAAAATACAAGATTTCTGCAAATCCAACTTTAGCAATTTTTTGGACTCATGTTTATAGCCGCCTTCTAACCTAGATCTAAACTCTCTGGATTATGGTATTTGGGGCGTTTTAGAACACGCTACCAATAGAAAATTACACAGCAATGTCGACTCTCTTAAAGATACTATTAAAGAAGAATGGGAGAAGTTGTCTCCCGAATATTTGAGGAACGCCTGTGCAAGTTTCAGGAAGCGTTTGAAGGAAGTTATTGAGAAAGGAGGACACATAGAATAAAAACATTTTCTATTATGTAAATATATATATATGTAAACAGAGACACCGGTTATAGTAACCGACTAAGGGATAAAATAACCGTATATACTATCAGTAACCGTTACCTGTATTATCCCCGGGAGATGTTATTAGTGTCATTTTATTTGTACTTTTTAGAGCACCTGTAGGATATATTTTTTATTACATACCTGTATATACCGAATTATTACTACAATTCGCTATATACGAGGTTTAGCCCTATTTCTGCCCCTATTTTTCATAGAACCGATGATTTACCAGTACTAGTTGCCTCCCCTTAACCACTAACTTATAGTCTCATAATGCATGTTATAGTCTCTTGCATGTTATAACGTTAAGATGCTAAAGGACATAAACGGCCCTAAATTCATTGACTTATCTCCCGTACCTTCATTCCTTTGCTTTCTTTTCTTGTTTATTTTATAAATAAATCCTTTGTAACGGTTTTAACTTGTGACCCCGTTTGAAATTGTAACTGACCAATGTAGAGACCACTGGACTTAGACTTGCCCCATAGTGGATCATATGTGAGATTATTGGTATTAACTACTGTGAGTAAATTTTTCTTTAGCACCCTACGATAATTGTTTACTTTTAATTAAGTTTACTTCGTTAGTATAGGTATGGACCTTTGATAATTATGTTAGTATTTTCTTTACATATGGTTTCTTGATAGCTTCTTTCTTAAAGCATCCTGACACCCACTTCCAATTGCATCCACCTGTTAATAATTTGTAGTATTCCCGAGGCCTTTACTAGCTCACTCTTTTATCTACGCTCTGGCAGCCCTGATGGCAAATAATTATTTGCACTTAACACATTGAGCTTCTAGACTATTTGTCTAAGCCATGTTTTCTTTCCTTTTCCTTCATCCTTTTTTTAATATTGTATGCTCTTGTTTTTCACTCTGATGAAGATCCGTTGCCTTAATTCGAATGCCCATGAAGATGAAGAATTTTATTCTCGCACTTATGTATAGACTACATTCTGGCAATCTGATTAGAAACGGCTGTAAGTTTTGTTATATCATGCTTTGTATTAATAAATAAGAAGCTATAAATGTGGTCCAATCGATGTGTTAGCTAATCTAAGGTTTTCTCTATTTTCTAATTATTTATATATTATATATATATATGTGTGTGTGTGTGTGTGTGTGTGTGTGCGTGTGTGTAGTAGTAGTAGTAGTAGTAGTAGTAGAGACACAATGGCCCAGTGGTTAGGGCAGCGGACTCGCGGTCGTAGGATCGTGGTTTCGATTCCGAGACCGGGCGTTGTGAGTGTTTATTGAGCGAAAACATCTAAAGCTCCACGAGGCTCCGGCATGGGGTGGCGAACCCTGCTGTGCTCTTTCACCACAACTTTCCCTAACTCTTACTGTTTCTGTTGCACCGCTTAGTCGGGATAAGTTCAGCAGTATCAGCGCCAAGCAGTGATTAAGCATAAGCGGACTTTAGGTAAGTTTAAAATATATATACCTACATATATATGCTTTCGGTACGAATGTTTTTCTTTTTATACGGCGCCATTTTTACAATCCTGTAAATAATAATAATAGTATTTTTATATAAGCTTAAAGCGTATGCCATTCACCGTGCAATGACTAAGGAAAATAGTTTAATAAAGGGGCATATAAGCCATCGTCAGAAAAAGAGAAAGCTCTCCCATCCGCGTGGGAGTCGAACCCACATCCCTTTGTTAACGCGGATCAGCCTCCCCATTTCAGTCAAATTTAAGAACTATAATAGTTCGACATTAGCTTTAAACTTATATAATAAAAATTGCCATTATTATTATTTACAGGATTGTAAAATCGGCGCTGTATAAAAAAAAAAACATTCGCATGGAAGGCATATAGAAAGTTTGTTGACAAAAAAAAAAAAACACGAACTATTATAGTTCTTAAATTTGGCAGTCGCAGGAGTGGCTGTGTGGTAAGTAGCTTGCTAACCAGCCACATGGTTCCGGGTCCAGTCCCACTGCGTGGCATCTTGGGCAAGTGTCTTCTGCTATAGCCCCGAGCCGACCAATGCCTTGTGAGTGGATTTGGTAGACGGAAACTGAAAGAAGCCTGTCGTATATATGTATATATATGTATATGTGTGTTTGTGTGTCTGTGTTTGTCCCCCTATCATTGATTGACAACCGGTGCTGGTGTGTTTATGTCCCCGTTACTTAGCGGTTCGGCAAAAGAGACCGATAGAATAAGTACTGGGCTTACAAAGAATAAGTGCCGGGGTCGATTTGCTCGACTAAAGACGGTGCTCCAGCATGGCCGCAGTCAAATGACTGAAACATGTAAAAGAGAGAGCGCGGAGGGGAGGCTGATTTGCTGGTGTAAAGGTAACACACTTAGTCAGGTTAATAAAGTGCTGTGGGTTCGGCTAGCACGCGGATAGGAAAGCTTTCTTTTTTTTCTGTCGAAGGCTTATATGCCCCTTTATTAGTTTATTTTCCTTAGTCATTGCATGATAATCACTATAAGCTTTAAGCTTATATAAAATTACCATTATTATTTACAGGATTGTAAAAACAGCGCCATATTTAAAAGCATTCGCACCGAAAACATATAGAAAGTTTGTTTACATAAAAAAAACATGAACTATTATAGTGTAAAAACTCCACGACATCAGTTACGTTTTTGTTCATCATTATGAATTAGACATATACCAACTAAATGGATTAATTTAGCAAATAACGGATGATAAGTCCGAAATGAAATATTACCAGTGCGTGTGATTAATTGTCACTATTAGTCTCGAAAATGAGAACATCTGCTCACTGACATGATATATGATACATTCTTTAAGAATCTTCACAAACCTATATATATATATGTCATAATTTGTAAATCTCTCTAACGGATAGATACAGCAGCAGTATTGAGTATTGTTGGCAGTCAAGAGAAATAGAACGAATGCTGCTGTTGATTCACTCCGAGAGGCGATCGCTTCTAGCTAGCACTATGACGCATAAATTTGCGTCCATAAGTATATATATTATTTTCACTCTTGACATCAAGAGTCTATACACGGTGATCCCTAACCACAAGGGGCTGCATGCACTCCAACATTTCCTTGACCTTCGACCAG
>NC_042997.1:132912927-132917927 GCF_006345805.1 Octopus sinensis | reverse complement strand
TCTCACTTCTTGTGATTGATTTAATAACCTTTATGTATTGTTAAATCTTCTTGCGTCCAGTTCTTTCTGAGCGAGACTGGCTGTTCTTCGCCTTTGTCTCTCTCTGGCTAACCGTCGCCTTCCGTCTGATTCATTCTCCATAGCAGGTGGATGAGTATATTTATTACAACGGAACACAAACTTCAAAACAAGTGAATATGTTTGTGTATGTGCACGTTAGGTTGTTTCTATTCGTAACTATATTTCTATTCGTAACCATACAAAGTCCAAAATTACTCAGGATTACATTAACGGTATACACACAGAGACATTTTTCCAGTGGCATCTACACGTTCTCTAATCTCTGTCTGTCTTTCTCTGTCTCTATTCGTCTCTTTCTATCTCTCTCTTTCACTCTATTTACCTGCTGAAACGGAAAAAGATCTTGAAAACAAACTTCACGGCCTTGGCAGAATTCTTCGTTCATAAATATTTACAAACATCACTGCATCGGCAAGTATTTGTAAATATTTATAATTACCTTCCTTTCATATTTAACTTTCTTTAAAAAGACAATGTTATCAAGATTTCTTTCAATAGACAATATTTTAATTTCATGACTTACAAATTACTATTTATTTACTTATTTTATATTCTATTAACTTTGCAACATTTTAAGCAGAAAAATCTTCCAGAACAGTCAAACATCCTTAGAGATACAGAAAAAAAACACTTTTAAGGTGCAAAAATCTTATTTACTTATTGTTATTAATGTTTATCAGAAAAAATCTGCTTTCATTAATAATGTGAAAAGGTTTTTGATGAGAGCGAGAACGAGAGGCGCTGCTCGAAAACATTCCCTCTCTCATTGTTATTACAATTTTTTGTCTCTTCTCTTTTTTTTTACTCTTACTTACACTGCTACTTCCTTATTGCGTGAATTTGGACAAACTTAGAAAGAAGCTCATAATTATAATAGATTATTATTTACAGAATATTATATATATCCATCTAAATGTATATATCTGTCGTTACCTTTCACAAAAAGCCCTTTCTTTCTTTTTTTATTTACAATGTGCATTTTCGTTGATTTTTCTTATTTTCCCCTTACATTTCCACATGTATTTTATATTTTCTTTTTGTAACATATTTCTACTATATATATATATATATATATATATATATATGTATATATATATGTATATGTATATATATATATATATTATATATATATATATGTGATATATATATATATACATATATATATATACATACATACATACATACATACATACATACATACATACATACATACATATATATATATATATATATATATATATATATATATATATATAAGAATTTTTGCGTAATAAGATAAAAAGACCAAGGCTGTGTAGATATTAGAGCATTTACAGATAGAAGGTCTTACAGCTGTTTCTAGGATATTTAATAATTATATCCCTTCATCGGAGACGGTGTGAGAGGATGGTTAAGTTATAGTTAATGACTTAATCATCCTCTCACACCGTCTCCGATGAAGGGTTATAATTATTAAATATCCTAGAAACAGCTGTAAGATCTTCTATCTATAAATGCTCTAATATCTACACAGCCTTATTTTTTTATCTTATTACGCAAAAATTCTTATATACACACGCTGACACCGAACCAACTTTGAACCCCTTATTCGCAAAATTTCTGAATCTGGAACTTAACTATGGTCTGTCTATAGCACTTATTCAGCATTACCTGACACCTCTGGGTCTCAGTGACACCATTATCTCTTTTATATATATATATTATATATATATATATATATATATATATATATATATATATATACAGGTCATCTCACAGGACGCTCCAAAACCTTTTCCACGCACATTTTACGTTTTCCCCATTCATCTCGATCTTGCATAATGTTCCTCAGCTCCTGTACCCCTTCCATACCAGTATTCTCCAGCAAGTTGTCGATATAGGTCGCCTTTCTCCTTCCTCTCTTGGTTCTTCCTTCCGTTGATTGGCAGAGCACCAGCTTGTTAGCAATTTCATCGGTGTGTCTGATGCAGTGTTCAGCTAGCTTCATCCTTCTATTCCCTATCTTCAATGTTACATTTGGTAGTCCCTTATATAAGTCGGCGTTTGTTGTATGACTCTTCCAGGAGACACTGGGTGCCATTCTAAGCATCCTTGTGTAACAACCATTCAACTGCTTCTTCAATGATTTCATATATTAGAATATATATCATATATTTTAGCTTACAATTATTATTATTATGATTATTATTATTATTATTATTATTATTATTTACAGAATATAATATATATATATATATATATATATATATATATATATATATATATATATGTATGTATGTATGTATGTATGTATGTATGTATGTATGTATGTATGTATGTATGTATATTCTATAATTTCATGATGGTTCTCCATAATTACTTCATGCCTTATACAAATATATATATTTTAATTGTAATTTTTCTTCCTTTCAGAGGTCGGAAATGAACGACATGAAGCCAAACCGAGCATCTAAGAATAGCTGCTTCATACATTGTATATATTATTTTAGATTTTGATTCATATTTCTTTTTCTTATTAATTTTTTTTTCATATCATCTCTATGTGAACTGAAATTTCAATTTGAAAATAAAAGGTACGATCACGTCATTTTCTCTCTTACTCATGCGGAAACGTCTCTGATTCCAAATGTGATGTGCTGTAGCTCTTGCAAATGTTTGATAAATTGATAAATAAACTCTAATTCCTTGCTAACCATGACATTTTTGTATATCTAGCACATGCACAAAGGACGATTTGGTGTCAGTGAATTCATTATACCAAAATTTTCACTACATCGAATTTTGATTAAATCCCCATCAATTTGGTTATAACACAATTTCACGTTTGTGAACTATGCGCGTGCGCGTGTGTGGGCGTCTGTGTATGCAGCAGATACTGGAAAAGAGAAAATCAGAAATTGAAGGCGGAATAGAAAGAAATTTTCAGAATGAAAGAGAAATGGGAAAATAACCGAAGTTTCGAAAGCGTATTATCAAATGGCCGCCATTAAAACACAAGTTTAAAACAACAGAAAACAACGTGGCTGCAAAACGGATCTCTTAACCATACAGCCAACACTATGAATTGTCCAAAATGTTTCTTGTACCTCTACTGGGGATGTAGCTCTCTAATTATGCCTTAAAATAATTTTATCTTAATTTTTTACACAGTTTTAACATAGTCTTTTGATGATTAATACTAGTTTCAAATTTTATCAGTAATTTCAGAGGAGGTGGGGAAGTAAATAGAACCGACCCCAGTGCTCCGCTGGTAATTATTTTATCGATTCTTAAGTTGACATCAGTGGTATTTGAACTCAGAACGTACGGACGGTCGAAATGCCGCTAAGCATTTCGCCCGGTGTGCTAATGATCCTGTCAGCTCACCACCTTGCATGATACTATTACTATTAATTTTAATGAAACCACTAACACTTTCTTTGCAGGGCAATAAACCCCTGAAATTCTTTTCAAGCTACGTTATTCTTTCAGATATTTGCTCACCAGTGTTCAGATTGATCTTCAACTGTACGAATCACAGTTCTACGAGAATCTGCAATGATCGTGGACAGTACTTCTTATTCTTTGATTATCTTATAAAAGAAAATTGTTAGACGTCACCATTGCTAATGAGAGTCTGGAGACATGAAGCGTTTTGATAGAATGATTAAGATGCTGAAACTTAAGACCATATATGAACAGTTCAAATCTTGTTAGTGAGACGTGCTTAGCTTTGTCTTCCTACATTTCGAAATAAATTTCCCCTGGGATTCATTGTTTATCTATAGAACATTTTATTTATATTTTTATTGCGTAGCTCGGTTCACCAAGTTGTCAGGAATAGATAGCAGAACTTCTGGGGGAAGTTAGCTGTGGTTGAAAAGGTCTTATCAAATGAAGATAGTGGTAAGGGCATCATTTCTCTCTTTCTTACTTCCGCGCTCTCTCTCTCCCCCTTCTCTCTCTCTTTCTCTCTCTCCCGATTGCTCGCTCGTTCTTCTATTTAACGCTAGACAAACCGGTATTAATTAAGTACCGGCCCAATATACCCGAAAAAGAAGCGAGAAATCAATAGATAACGATTGGAGTGCGAACACCGTAAAGTAAGCTCTTCAGAAGGCGAGTCAATAAAACTGTTTCATTTTCCGATAGAAGTCCTTTCGCTTCACTTGCGCTTCTAATGCGTTTTTATTTGCCGTATGAAATTCTCAAGTTGTTGCTACTCAAAAATCTATCGATATTTTAAATAGTCTATTCTACAGTATTTTATACACTTTAGCATCTTAATTTACAGTTGAAGCTATTTAAAAACAAACTAAAGTGAGAATTTGGAGCAACTAAACATGAGCTTCAGGACTTGCAAATAAATGATATTTCACTTAGTCATAAAATTCAAGATACATGAGCTGACATTAATTAGTATAAAATAACGATATCTATATCTCAGTTATATTTTTTTTTACTTCGCTATTTTCTAATTAAAATTAAATGCCGTGTTATGGAATATTTTTATTGGGGGTGGCAGTCGGGCTGGTGATGTTATTTTTAATTAGTCAATGTAAAATATATAACTACTCTTTTACTTGTTTCAGTCATTTGACTGTGGTCATGCTAGAGCACTGCCTTTAATCGAACAAATTGACCCCAGAACTTATTCTTTGTAAGCCTAGTACTTAATCTATCTGTCTCTATTGCCGAACTGCTAAGTTACGGGGACGTAAACACACCAGCATCAGTTGTCAAGCGATGGGGGACAAACAAAGACACACAAACATATACACACATACATACAGACACACACACACACACACATACACACACATAAACACGCACATATATATATATATACATATATACGACAGGCTTCTTTCAGTTTCTGTCTACCAAATCCACTCACAAGGCTTAGGTCAGCCCGAGGCTATAGTAGAAGCCACTTGCTC
>NC_042997.1:132895427-132902927 GCF_006345805.1 Octopus sinensis | reverse complement strand
CAGCATGGAAAAAATACCATACAAAGGTAATAATTTTTTACAACTAAAAATAAGGGTGTCTGAGAGACACCACCATGCCGAAATAGCAGTCAAATCCCTGACTCTAAAAACCACGTTAAATGTTCATATCGCACCATGTGATAAGACAGAGGGACAAAATAGACTAGCAAAAAATATTACTGAATAATTCAAGATCCTGGCCTTGCACTGGCCTTTAACTGGCCTTGTACATACGTGCATATGTATGGACGTTCGTATATGTATGTATAACGTTTGTTCTGCATATATATATTTGTAGTTACGTGCTTTGATATATTCAACCGATGACGGCAAAGCTTATCTAAAGCAAATCTAGATCTCCAGGATCTTGAATTATTCAGCAATATTTTTTGCTACTCTATTTTGTCCCTCTGTCTTATCTCATGGTGCGACATGAACATTTAACGTGGTTTTTAGAGTCAGGGATTTGACTGCTAATTCGGCATGGTGGTGTCTCTCAGACACCCTTATTTGTATTTGTAGTTGTAAAATATATATATATATATATAGTGTGTGGGTGTGTGCGCGTGTGTGTGTGTGTGTGTGTGTGTAGAGGATTAAGACCATTCCCAAGTCATGTGGAATCATAGTACTGGTTTCCCCTCCTGGAAGTATATTTCTCACGTGCATTAAATACAGTAATGTACCCCTGAAATGGCCATAGGGAATGTAAATATGGTTCCTTCTTTTTTGCTTGGACACTGGCTTTTAACTATAGGTTTCCCTTATCTGAAAAGTAATTTTTAATGAAAACAATTTCTAAAAGATGAACTTTTATCTTACATTATATATTATATATTACTTATTTATATGCTTCCTATATATTTATATACTTTTATATATTTTTTTATATATCTATATATTTATATATTACTTTATATTTTTACGTACTTATTATTCTAGGTGTTGTAATGTTTTTAAAAATATATATATTTCTTAATCGCTAAAGTATTAACTTTTAACCGTGATGAACTGTATTCACACATTTTTCTTGCATTTTCTTATACGCTTGTACTGATGAGTATGTTTCATCTTTCGTGATGTTATATATATATATATATATATATATATATATATATATATATATATAATATATATATATATATATGCATATATACATACGTATATGTACATACATCTATACGAATATATATGCATATGTGGGCACAGGACATCATGAAACGTGTACAACAAAAAAGTACGAAGCATGAGTACATGGGACATGAACTATTCTTTCGAACAACGAAAGATACAAATGGAAAATAAAACAAACATAAAGAACGACCCTTCCTCAGTTGTTGGCTGTTTCTCTTGTCTCGTATTTCGAGCATTTAACGTTTTCGATCAAACAGTTGTTCCCACAAAGCAAATTAAATAAAATTTGGGATTTTGCGGAGGGTGAAAATTGGTAACACAAACAGAACAGTGAAAACAAAGTGGAAGGGCTGCTAAGCCTAAATGAGGTTGTGGTGACGAACGCGTAAATGAAGCTAGGACAGGAGACAAACAAGAACACGTCTTCCTTGTTCCAGGAACAATGGAGAGAAAGAAAGAAAGACGGCCGATGATCACGTGGGATCCACGTGAGTAAGGGGGTGGAGTGAAGGAGGAGGAGTGAGGGAGAGAGAGTGACAGAATAATAGGAAAGAATTGTGGGAGAAGCGGCGGTAAAAGAATAAGAGTGAGAAAAAGGAAAGTGTAAAAAGATCGTATAGAGTGCGCATCAGAATTATTAATATAAAACATACTTGGAAGAGGATGCGTGGCATTCAATCATAGAATAATATAGATAATATATATGCATATATACATACCTATATGACATACTTACATCTATACGTATATTATATATATATATATATATATATATTATATATATATATAATATATATGCATATGTGGGCACAGGACCTGTCATGAAACGTGTACAGCGAAAAAGTACGAGTACATGGAGTATGAACTATTTTTTCGAACAACGAAAGACACAAATAGAAAACAAAACAACAGTTTTTGGCTGTTTTTATGTATATACTAGCAGTATCGCCCGGCGTTGCTCAGGTTTGTAAGGGAAATAACTATAAAGCATTTTAGAGAGTTATAGCCAAAAATAGCAAAAAAATTGGAAAAAATGATGGTAAATTTTTTTTGAGAGTTAAAAAAGGTGGAGTTGCGTCCCCTAGACGGTCTGTGGTTTGGGTTTCTGATTCTCGACCCCATGTCGAATTATCGATTTTTTTCAGAACTGGGGGAACTTTTCAAAATTTTCGCTGTGTTAGTTTTGAATTATGACATTGGGCTATGTGTGTGTCAAGTTTCATCAGAATCGGTTGAAAGCCGTGGTCAGGGTGAGGGTACAAGCAAACAGACACACAGAAACACGCACAGACAAACTGCCGTTTATATATAGAGAGAGATTCTCGAAGTATATTTGTTTTAAACTTGTTTATCTTCGCCGGTATCTCTTTCTTCTCGAACTAGTCTTTGCAGTCATTTTCAAAGATATTGCGTACAGTGTGATATTTTCCCACTAGAATAACAATCAGTTACATCAACAGTCCACGAGGAAACATCAATATTGTTTTTTAATGTTCAATTTAGTTAATCCTCGTATCGACATCTCTGTACTTCTAGCAGACATGTTTCTTTATTGCAGTTCTCTGTATATATACATTCCCCGGCATTCATTGATCGGATATTTCATGAACCCGACCAACCGATCTGAACTGGTGATGAATTATCTTATCTCACTACTCTAAGGGAATTATCCAATTAATTCATAAGATGTGTCAGACCTTGTGAGATATATGTGCATACATATATGTGTATGTGTATGTACGTAGATACTTATGTATGCATATATATATATATATATGTATGTATGTATAAACAAGATGATGATGATGATGATAATAATAATAATAATAATATCAATGCCTACCAACAAGAAACTACCAGGCCAACATATTAAAGAACGGCAGTAGCCCAACATGTCGTGTATGCCGACAACAAAATGAAACCATTGATCATGTTGTCTCCAAATGCAGGCTTCTAGCGCCTACAGAGTACCTCAACAGGCATGATAGAGCTGCACAATATATTCACTGGGTAATTTGCAAAAACCTGGATTTGCCCCATGAAAAAAACTGGTGGGAACACAATACATCTCCAGTGCTTGAAAATGACCACGTCTCACTCCTCTGGAACTTCACCATTCAAACTGACAGAAAGATAGATGAAAATAGGCCAGACATCATATTGAAAGACTTCAGACAAAGAAAATGCCTCCTCATTGATATGACTGTCCCAATCGATATAAACGTATCTGTCGAGACCTACCAAAAACTGAGCAAATATAAAGATCTTGAAATAGAAATCAGCAAAATGTGGAAGCTGAAGACTAAAACAATACCTTTTGTCATAGGTGCCCTGGGAATGATAGCGAAAGGGGATGATTGCTACCTAACTCAGATACCAGGAAACCCCAAAATGGCAGAAATTCAAAAGATAGTGCTCATGGGAACTGCTCATATCCTACGCAAAATACTTTCTATGTAATCCCAAGGTTTAAAACAAATTTTTTTTTTAAATTTATTTATTAGACATTCACTAGTACAACACCAAACCCCCCCCCCCAAATATATGGCACACTAGGCATAACAACAACGTGAACTTCCAACCAGTTGTTTCTTGAGGTCTCTGGGTGAGACTTGGAGCCAACTTGTACAGACATAAAGCAAAAGTCAAACATAGAATAATAATAATAATAATAATAATAATAATAATAATAATAATAATAATAATAATAATAATGAAGATGATGATGGTAATGGTGGTGATAATGATGATAGTGATAATAATGGTGATGATAATAACATAACAATAATAAGCCGACTACGGCTGCCATAATGGTACGATTATAATTGTAACGGCAATGAGCCAACCAAAGCTCAAAAATGATAACATTATCGTAGCACCAAAATGTTTTTGGAAACTAAAAGGAAAACTAAATCAGTATACCAAATCGCTTGTCCTATGGTTAATCTGGAAGCGCGTCCCCCAGGGAAGAGCCAGCCTGGGATCGAAAAGTCATCAACTGGCACAAACTCTTCTCCGAATACGGACATGGATGGTCACTTGAACGGGAAATTCCCCAACTCGAGCCCTCCAAGTTCACAACCACAACCACCACAGAAAGAAAAATGTAAGCGGAACAAATGGACCCGAGAAGAGTATAAAGAAGTAATATACGCTTATTACTATGCATTAGGTAGGCCATCTCAAGAGAGACACACCGCAAACTCTTACAGTATATGGAGAAGACGGAATATGGAGAAGACGGAATCAAGACAGTAGGCCCTATTTGGACGAGAACAAATTAGCAAATGTGAGGAGGGATATCCTTAGAAATAACAGACTCACAGACAGTGAAATAAGCGCGATCAAGCACGCAACGGAAAATGACATAAATATAAGACACAAAGGAAATGAAGAATCAGATGAACAGTATAGCCCACCACGAGGCTTAATTGAAAGACTGCCATCTGACCAAAGTACGCAAAGGCCTGAAGATACAAGAAATTCTATTGTACCTGTTAAAGATAGCCAGGAAAACGATAAAACAACAGTAACTGAAGATCTCACATTTGCTGAAGAACACAGAGAGTCTATGGCAGAAATAAGACAGAAAATCCTGAATACGCTTGAAGTTGTAAGACATACAAGTATGAATGATAGAGAACCACTTCATAAACTCTCAAATACAAACCAAAATAAAAAACAAATCCAAATTGGCAACTATGTAACAAATGAAATAATACAAGAATTAAAACCTGATTTTACTGAGTTAAATGAAATTATTTACGCTTCTGCTAGGACAATTGAAACCAGCTGTATGCCCCCGAAAAAACAAAGAAAACCAAACCTGGGAAGAAATCAAACCTGGAGAAGTAAAATTGAAAAGGAGATTAAATTTATGAGATGGGAAATATCAATATTAAATGAACTAATATGTGGAAATGATGTAAGATCCAGAACAGGAAGAAAGATGAAGAGAAAATTTGGATCCTCACCAAGAGAAGAACTGATATCAATAAAAGAAACGCTGAAACAAAAAGTCCAAGCAAAAGCCCAAAGAATACGAAGATTTGAGAAGAGAAACAAGTTTTACAAGCAAAATAAGCTGTTCACATCCAATGCCAAAAAATTCTACAGAGAAATAGGGAAGGAGAAAGTAACCGTTAAAGACCCCCCCTCCCATGGAAGAAGTTCAAAACTTTTGGAAAAGGATTTGGAGTGACAAGAAGACGTACAACATAAATGCAGACTGGATTATACAAATTGAAGGATCCTACCAAAATTTACAACAAGCATGGGAAGACATCACAATAGCAGACCTAAGAAAGGCACTCACGAAGGCCCATAATTGGAAATCCCCTGGTAAAGATAGGGTGCCGAATTTCTGGCTCGCATCGCTCCCATGCGCACACGGTAAGCTAGTTCAGCTGCTCAATGGAATTATGAGAGACCCAAAGAAAACACCTGAATGGTTAGCAAGTGGTATTACTTACCTACTCCCAAAGAAAACCCGTGCCAAAACTGCGGCCTTAGATATTCTGAATAATAAATGGCAAGAAAAACCTCTCTATGGCAAATACCCAAAGCCCTGACCCATCAATGGCTAATGGCCTCTGGCTTAAAATCTGAAACAGAGGGGTTTATCATAGCAGCTCAAGATCAATTCCTACCAACAAGAAACTACCAGGCCAACATATTAAAGATCAGAAGCAGTCCAACGTGTCGTGTATGCAAGCAACAAAATGAAACCATTGACCATGTGGTCTCCAAGTGCAGTCTTCTAGCGCCTACAGAGTATCTCAACAGGCACGATAGAGCTGCACAATATATTCACTGGGTAATATGTAAAAACCTGGATTTGCCCCATGAAAAAAACTGGTGGGAACACAAACCACCCCCAGTGCTTGCAAATGATCACATCTCACTCCTCTGGAACTTCACCATTCAAACTGACAGGAAGATAGATGCAAATAGGCCAGACATCATATTGAAAGACTTCAAACAAAGAACATGCCTCCTCATTGATATGACTGTCCCAATCGATATAAACGTATCTGTCAAGACCTACCAAAAACTGAGCAAATATAAAGATCTTGAAATAGAAATCAGCAAAATGTGGAAGCTGAAGACTAAAACAATACCTGTTGTCATAGGTGCCCTGGGAATGATAGCAAAAGGGGCTGATAGCTACCTAACTATGCACACTAGGCATAACAACAACATGAACTTCCAACCCTGTTGTCTCTTGAGGTCTCTGGGTGAGACTTGGAGCCAACTTGTACAAATATAAAGCAAAAGTCAAACATAGAATAATAATAATAATAATAATAATAATGTATGGTGCCTTCCACCCTAAGGCTTATGTACACAGGCTCTATATTAAGAGGGGTAAAGTTTGACGGGGGAGGATTAGCGTACGGAGAGCATCAACAGTGAAAGAAGAAACATGGTATAGTATTTGATAAACAGCAAACAAGACTTCCTACAGTATGCTGCTAATGCAGAAGGATTTAACAAAAATAGACTTGAGAGTGCCCATGAATTCCGATCAAGAACAGCTAACGAGAGAGAAGAAACCCTATTTCGCATGGAATTATATGGTCAGGTCCACAGTGAAACTAACAAATTAAAAGACTAGGAAACATCATAGAGGTGGCTCAACAAGGGTGACCCAAAAAATAATACTGAAAGCCTAATCATCACTGACCTGGACCAGGCATTGAATAGCAGCTCAGTGAAAAACAATATATACCAACGGACCTCTGCAGAATGTGAGGGAAGAGGGTTGAAAGCGTGACTCACATTGTTAGTGTTTGTGAAAGTCTAGCGTAGAAAGAATACAGATGTAGATACGAGAAGGTATCTCAAAACCGCCTCTGCCTATTATGCCGTAAGTATGGAAATCAGGCTACGGATACTTTGTACCAACATACACCGGTTTTGACTGCTAGACAGACAAGCTATTAAAGCACTGAAGGCCGTATATAGTAACCTTTAGGAGGGACAAGCAAGTGTGCCTAATAATATATATATATATATCTTAAAATCTTCAGGGTCCGATAGAATGAGGTATTCAAATATTCTTTTCTACTCTAGACACAAGACTCGAAATTTTGGGGGAGGGGACCAGTCGAGTATATCATTTCCAGTGCGTAACTGGTACTTATTTAATCGACCCCGAAAGGATGAATGGCAAAGTCGACCTCGGCGGAATTTGAACTTAGAACGTGGCAGCAGAGGAAATACCTATTTCTTTACTACCCACAGAGGGGACGAACAAGGGCAGACAAACAGATTAAGTCGATTATATCGATTCCAGTGCGTAACTGGTACTTAATTTATCGACTCCGAAAGGATGAAAGGTAAAGCCGACCTCGGCGGAATTTG
>NC_042997.1:132882927-132890427 GCF_006345805.1 Octopus sinensis | reverse complement strand
AACCACATAGTTCCGGGTTCATTCCTACTGCATGGCACCTTAGGCGAGTGTCTTATACTATAGCCTCAGACCGACCAAAGCTTTGTGAGTGGATTTGGTAGACGGAAACTGAAGGAAGCCCGTCTTATATATGTATACATATATGTATGTGTGTGTATATGTTTGTGTGCCTGTGTTTGTCCCCCCAACATCGCTTGACAACCGATGTGTTTACGTCCACGTAACTTAGCGGTTCGGTAAAAGAGACCCATAGAATACGTACTGGGCTTACAAAGAATAAGTCCTGGGGTCGATTTGCTCGACTAAAGGCTGTGCTCCAGCATGGCCGCAGTCAAATGACTGAAACAAGTAAAAGAGTGAAAGAGTAAAGAGTATAGGTTTAAAGCTAAGGGATAAGAGATTAAGTAGTAAATATCCAAAACATACTAGTTAACAGGTTTAAAGAATTAAAAAAAGTGTTACTAATATAGTGCGAACTCTTATTCTCAGCTCACCGGATTTATCAAAGACATTACCTGAACATTTGAGTATTTCCAATAATTCAGTGCAACGAATTGTACACATGTACTTATCATTTCAATAGGATAAGACGTCTTTGACAATGCTCCAGGTAATTTGGAACTCAAAATCTTTATCTTTCACTTCCCATTTTTTCCAGCGACTAATGTAACTTTAGCGTTATCACATCTCTTCAAAATAGAATATGATTATATAATGTAATCTTAAATGCAAATTCCGTCGCACAATTATAGATAAATGTAGTAAGATAAGTCAAGACTTCATATCTGCTGATAATATTTTTAGTGACGTATAAATTATTAAGAGAGATTAGAGGTTTATTTCAACAAGAGACATATAGACCTTTATATTACAGATATCAACAGTAGGAATATCAGTCTGTTGCTTGTATGCAATCCGAAGACAGTAACAATTATAGTGAACCCTATTAGATTTACTTGTATTCTCTAGGATTAAGCAGTGGTCAACAGGGTTGTTAATATTTCTTATAGTACTGCTATTAGTAGGATGTTAATGCTGTTACATGGATTATTAATGTTGTCAGCAATTTGCATATTTACGTTATTTATGCCATATATTTACATACATACATATATATATATATTATATATATATATATATTATATATATATATATATATATATATAGAGAGAGAGAGAGGAGAGAGAGAGAGAGAGAGAGAGAGAGAGAGAGAGAGATAGATATGTACGCAATCATGCATATATATGTGCGTGCATGAGTATATTTTTTCGTAGCATTTTTTCCGATGGCCGGATAACTGAAGGGATGGCAGCGTGGATTTCCACCTCAGTATCCGAAGCACGGAGTTTTATCATGGCTACCATATAATTGTTACATATTACATTTACAGATAAATTCCCCTATTTACATAATATCGAGGTCGCTTTCATTCTTTTGTTGTCTTCTTTATTCTCTCCTTTTTTTCTCTCCTTGTTTTTCTGGGTCCCTTTCTGTAGAAGAGCGTAGGCTCGAAACGTAAAAGAATTTTTCTATTCCCGAGCGTTATACTAATACATCTGTTTGTTTTGTACACCACTTGCCTTCGTCTTTTGTGTTTTTCGTAAACTCTCTCTCTCTCTCTCTCTCTCTCTACACACACACATATATATAAATATAATATATATATATATATATATTGCAGAACCGCTAGATTACGGTGACGTAAACACACCAACATTGGTTGTAAAACGATGGTGGGGTGACAAACACAGACACAAACAGACGAATATATATATAAGGAAAACAAGACAGTAGAAAATGCTAAAATACCTTTATCATGACGAACATTTTAGTACAGGTTTCAGCCTTTGCGACTTTTTCAACTCAGAGTAAAGCATGAAAAACGTTAAAATTGTGGAAAAATGAAATATTTTAAAAGAATATTTCCATAGTTTTCAAACGCAAGGGACATTTTCCTTTTTTCAATCTCTCTCTCTCTCTCATATTTACTCTTGTGGGTTCTAGGTAATTAGCAGCAGCTAGTTTGATATGGATTCTTGTCTTTGATTGTTTAAGCAGCAGTAGTAGTAGATAACGGAGGTGGCGAAGAAGAAGAAGAAGAGAAGAAGAAGAAGAAGAAGAAGAAGTAGAAGAAGAAAAAAACACGGGAGTGGTATGATAATCGCAGGATGTTGGTGGAATCCTCTTAAATGGTCATGTGACCTAAGAGTGACCCGTTGTGGTTGAAGTAGTATATATATATATATATATATATATATATAGTAGTGTATATATATATATATATATATATATAAGCAACAAGGATATCCAAAGATAATGCAATACAATCGTTTCATGCGACTTCATTTAATTAAACAATGCAAGTATTACATCAGTTTAAAAATGTAGAGCAATCTTCAGTTGCATATGGAATCTTTTAGTTAAATTGATTTTAGATTTTAGATTTAAATTTAGTGATAAGAAATGTATCCATGATTAAATATCATTTACTACCATGTTTCTGTTGATGAGACTTGCCTCTCTGTCTATCTACCAACCCTCTTTGTAATGTTGATAAATGGAATAAGTATAGAAATGAATCTTTCAATTTAACTAAAAAATTCCATATGCAGCTGAAGATTGCTTTACATTTTAAAACTAATGTAATACTTGATATTGTTTAATTAAATGAAGTCGCATGAAACGATTGTACTGCACTACCTTTGGATATCCTTGTTGCTTATTTTGATTATAATCACCCCATTTGATTTATATGGATAATACCATACCAAATTTTGGTGCCTTTAACTTAAGTACCATATTCAACTGAATTCTCTCTCTCTCTCTCTCTCTCTCTCTCTCTCTCTCTATATATATATATATATATATATATAATATATATATATATATATATATATACGACGGGCTCCTTCCAGTTTCCGTCTACCAAATCCACTCACAAGGCCTTGGTCAGCCCAAAGCTATAGTAGAAGACAATTGCCGAATGTGCCACGCAGTGGAACTTAACCCCGAACCTTATAGTTGGGAAGCATGCTTTTTACATCGCAACCACGCCTGCGCTTAATATATATATATTTTATGAATATAAGTGTGGTAGTACACATGTGTGTATGTGTTGTATGCGTGTGTGTGCGTGCGTGCGTGAGTGCGTGCGTGAGTGCGTGCGTGAGTGCGTGCGTGAGTGCGTGCGTTCGTACGAGTGTATGTGAAGCTCCGTAGAGACTCTCATTAGATGTTATTTAGAAGCCAATAAAAACTACTGACTGTGATTGCTAAACCACCAGAGATTTCTTTCTGATATTCCGCAGTATGAAGATTTGTTTAAAACGTAATCGTTCTTGCCTGAACTTTTCCTATTCTTTCCATAGATTTGCATCAATTGTATAACGAAATTCTGGTTATAGCAAGCTGCAAAGGAATTTTCACAGATCTATGTCAGCGGCCTGAACTGTCAAAAATATGTTTCATGATCAGACTGAACAACATAGTTCAAATACTTTCGAATCATCAACCTTAGTATATGTAAGGGAAACTTGGAAGAACCTGTGAAATCACCAAAAGAGTTGGTTATTCTTGACCAACTTCCCTAAGGAAAACCCTGAGAATTTCGTAACGGCATTTTCTAAGAAACAAAGCAATCTAAAGGAGAGTATAATCTCAAAGACTTCAGCACATGGTACAGCAACGAAGTATGTGAGTGGCTGATATAATTAGTATTCAAAAATTGCTTGAAATAGATTACCAGGAGGTGGGATGGAAAAACGAGGAATAGCTTAGATCGGTCCTTTTAGGGATACCTAAACACTGCGGTGAAGCATACAACTGAGATATAGAGAACACGCGCTGCTCAATGCGCTAAGTGAAGAGGCAGAGTAGAACAATAGGCTTATTTTGTTTTTGTGTACATATCTATCTATCAAAGTAACTGATTGTCTGCCTGTGTATTTATGTGTATACATGTATATATATACGTATATGTATGTATGCATGTATGTATGTATGTATATATATGTATATATATATATGCATGTATATATATATATATATATATATATATGCATGTATATATATATATATATGTATGTAATATATATATATATATACAAACATATATCTATATATATGTATGCATATATGTATTTATATGTGTGTGTATATGTGTGCATGTTAACGGAGAGAAAGAGAGAGAAAGATAAAGAGGGAGAGTAAGTGTGTGTGTATATGTTTGTGTATGTCTGCGCCTATGCATACGTATATTCATGTTCTTCTCTCGCTCCCTATCCCACTTTCGGTGCATGTCTCCATCTGCACTCCCCACCTTCTCTCTCTCCATCTCTCTCTTTCTCTCTCTCTCTCTCTCCTCCTCTCTCTCTCTCTCTCTCTCTCTCTCTCTCTCTCTCCCTCCTTCTTTCCATCTCTCTGGAAGAAATCGAGGTTACTTTCAAACCTGGAGAGGGATTGCCTCCATACAGTTCAGAAATGCCCAAGATACACCGTATGTCACGACGGCGCCTTTATGATTCCATCAGGATTTGAAGGCCAAATGTAAAGCATCTATGTGCTTGTGCATAGTGTGTATCTGTGTATGTGAGCTGGGAATGTATATCAATGATGATGTATATATTTTTGTATCTATATGTGTGTCTGTGTGTGTGTGTGTGTGTGTGTGTGTGTGCACATACTTTATATATTGGGTGTATGTATACATACATTATATATTTTATCCATGTGATGTGAGTTGTGTTTCCATGTGTTCTTATGGAAATACATAATTATGCATCCGCATAAATACACACAGAAACACACACATAACACACACAACCCACACACAGGCGCGTATGCACAAACACAAGGACACACACGGACGCACATACATATATATATGAATGTATGAGTGTGTTTGTATGTGTTTATGTGTGAGTGATTGTGTGGTTGTGTGTGTATTTATGCGGATGCATAGTTATAGACTTTCATAGGCGCACACGCACACCACACACACACACACACGCACACACACAAGCACGCACACACACCACACACCACACACACAACACACACACACACACACACACCACACACATATATATATATATATAGTATATATATATATGTTATATTTCGGGATGGTCATTTTATTTATTCAGTAGTATGGTGGTAAGTAAGATGAGAGAGGAGACAGGCAAGAATGCGTGTGATCTGTGTGGCTGTTCAAAAGGAAAGAAAGAAGCTCAAGTGAGGAAAAGAAAGGTAGCCGATGATCACGTGTGAGCAACGAGAGAGAGTAAAAGAGAAAGATAGGGAGGAATCTTTTCTCCAGTCAAAGCTTGTTCCTCCAGCGTTCGCCACCTCATCTCGTTATGGCTGAGCAGCCCTTACTGTTTGTTTTCACTGTCCGGTTTCTGTTACCCAATTTGACCCTCCACAAATCCCAAAATTTTATTTTGCTTTGCAGTAGCAACTGTTTTCTCGAAGACATATCTTGTCGTAATTGCTCGAATTGTGGAGTACATAAAACAGCCGACAACTGATGAAGGGTCGTTCTTTATACTACTTGTCTTGTTTGCTATTTGTTTCTTTCGTTGTTCGCAAAAAAGTTCGTATTCCATGTTTTCGTATCTCATATTGTTTACGTTTTATGACGTCCTGTACCCATATATTCATATGTATATACGTATATGTGTAAGTATGTACATATATGTATGTATATAGCATTATATACATACACACACACACACACACTTTTTCTATGTTTCTGACGAAGAGCTTCGCTCGAAACGTTAAATCCTCCTTCTTTCTTTCCTTCCTTTCCTGAGTGTCCAATAACACTATACTTGTTCCACGTCCTCGCGTTGTTGTGTTTTCTCTTTGTGTTTTCATGTTTGGTTTAACTTTATATATCAATATATATATAATATATACACATATATAGGTACAAATGAACACACAAACACGCATATATGCACGCGCGAGCACACACAAATGACACGTTTATATACGCCTACATACCTACATACATCTGTAAACCCACAGACAAACAATTCGATAAATAGATAAGAGAGAGAGAGAGAGAGAGAGAGAAAGAGAGAGAGAAAGAGAGAGAGAAGAGAGATACACACGCAGACAAAGAAACAGATATGTAGATATACATACACACATACGCGCGTGCACGTAGAGTGCAGGTGGGAGGGGGGAGTGAGGGGGCGAAGCTGCCAAAGAAAATGTTTCTGTAACATTTCCAATCCCGGATTTCTTGCAGCTGTTGACTTTTGATTGATATTTCATAGCTGGTATCGATTTGAAAATAATGTCAATTGCAACCTTTAGATACTTATGAAATTTTACGCAAACCGCTCTTTTATGAAGCATTTCAAACACACTTTATTAGTCTATAGTCAGATACACACGCGTAACACACACACACACACACACACACACACACACACATACACACACACACACACATAAATAAGTTTATGAGCATACATATACGCACGCAGCTCCCGCTCCCCACACAATATTCGTTCTCACCACACACACACACACATATATATATATATATATATATATATATATATGTGCGTATATATATACACATATGTATTTCATATTCGTTTCAAATATTGCCACAAGGCCAGCAATGTCGGGTGAGAGGGTATTTCGATTACATCGAACCCAGTGGTCAACTGGCACTTATTTTATCGATCTCGAAAGGATGAAAGGCAAAGCCGACTTCAGCGGAATTTGAACTCAGAATGTAAAGACAAAAACGATATGTCACCAAGCACTTTGCTCGGCGTGCTAACGATTCTGCCAGCTTGCCATCTTAACATATATGTATGTATTCAATATTGGTTTTTAATTTTGGTACAAGACCAGCAGTTTCAGGAGGAGGGATACGTCGGTTACAATAACCCCAGTTCTTAACTGGTACTTATTTTACCGACCCCGAAAAAATGAAAGGCAATGTCGATCTCGGCGGCATTTGAACTCAGAGCGTAAAAACGGACGAAACGCCGCTAAGCATTTTGCCCGGCATGCTAACGATTCTGCCAGCTCACTGCTTTATATTTTTTAAATATTATCTAGGCAATAACATTTATAGCTTGCTTTCCCAAGCTGTTCTACGGGTATCGGTTACTGAATGCTACCATACACTAGGATTTCACCTGTATGAACATATGGAAATTCGTGAATATCTACAGAGTATACACAAAAGAACTTTAATACGAGTAGATAGAGCGTACAAGCTTTATTTCAAATCACTATAATTGTTTCGGCGCATTATTATCAGCCCGTAATTGTTAAATTTTACACATATATGACCCAACAATATTTTTGTACCTGCACGTCTTCATGTGAATAGGTTCCAGAGCACTGCTAGATCACCTTTAGTTTCTCTTTGTTTTATCCATTTATGCTATTTTTTGCATTCCATTCACTTAAGGATAACACGGTAATATAAAGCGATACAAATGCGGAAAAAAACAAAAAATCAATAAA
>NC_042997.1:132855427-132877927 GCF_006345805.1 Octopus sinensis | reverse complement strand
TCTCTGAATGCATTTTTAAAATTTTACAAACTGCTACATCTAAATTTCTAACATATTTCTTTCTTTCTTTCTTTCTTTCTTTCTTTCTTTCTTTCTTTCTTTCTTTCTTTCTTTATTTCTTTATTGTTTTATTTTAGAAAAGCTTAAAATTTCGATCAGTCTCAGATTGTTATCTTGTTATCAGATATTCCATATTTTATACATATGCTCTACCTTAAGATTTAATTTACGAAAACTTTTATCGCACACAGGATTCCAACGTTCGTGCATCTTCACACCATGAAAAACTTATGCGTGTCTACAAATACCACTGAAGCTGATAAGGAACGTAAACTAAAACGAGCGAAATGTACTAGAATGTTTTTTATTCTTAAATCTTGGTTAAGGTTTAAAATAACAGTATTCGTGCTGTTTGCATCAACACTAATAATCAATGGCTCGTTAAAAAAAAATCATGAATACTGTATGTAAAAAATCAGTTAAAATACTAAATTGACTTAGTTTGTATCTATTACTATTAATTATACAAGAGTTTCAGTAACGAAAGTTTGACTTCATTGGCAACACAGTTATTGATTTCTGTTTATTAAAATTTCATTAACCGTATTCTCTATCTTACTCAGCTTTATTGATTCATTAGCTATCAAAAATATTCTCCAAAATTTACTACAGTTCTCAAAAAGGCTGCTTTTAACCTGGACTTTCAAATTTTTCTTCGTTGGAGACATTAGGACTTCTCAGGTTTTAAGCTTCCCAAATGAGTTTTCAGGAATGTTATAAAGCAATATAAGTCACTTCCGAAAGGAGGAAATATTTTAAAAACATATCTGCAAGAGCCAGATACGCTACTAAATCAAATAATATACGTAGATTTGCATTGGATAGTACACCTGTTTTCCAAAGTAATTTTCAGCTATCATGTGACTCTCATGCGATATTATCCGGCTAGACATGTCGTAAACCCCGCTTTCTCTCGCCGCTTCATTTACCAAAACGTATAATGTTTGTTCTAGACATTTCCTAAGGCTATATTATACGTGTCATGTTTTAAGAATTAAGCGTGTGGTCGAACAGTTAATGACTGCAGCAGATATGAAATCAGGAACTATGATCTTGTAGCAGAATATCTTTCTTCGGTCAATACGCAGTGCTCTTAACATAAGAAGTAGAAAAATATATGCTTTAACTCTTTATGAGTCGCTGAGTCGCCGTCAAAATTATGTTTTCAGTATAGTATGTTGAGAACCAATTATCTGCATAAAACCTATATATTTCTAAGATATTGATTAGGGTCAAAATCTGTAAAGACAATAGGGAATCGAGATCGAAAGCTGCAATAAGCCTATGATAAACTCAACTTCTCATAAACTAACAAAACCTTTAATATACGCTAAAACCAAACGTAGCTCTTACACTTACTTATGCACTGAACGATGTCAGAAGCACTAGCGTCTTTCGATTTCCATAGGCCAAAATTAAAAGATTAACCTATGAAAGAATATTGTTCAGACATGAGCAATAGTCAATTTTAAATATCTTTCCTTTTGACATGTCTGACTGTGTAATAAATAAATAAATAAATAAATACGGCCTATTGGTTAATAGTAATAACAGCAACACTTTTTTGCACTTGAATTTTTTTAACACGATTAATAATGCTCGAATTTTGGGAGTGTAATTTCAGAAGTGGTAAAGATAAATAGCGTCGGTGCAAAGTTTTTATTTATTTACTTATGTACTTATTGCGGAAGAGGGGTTAGTAGTAATAACAGCCATGTTCTTCAACAGTTCGCGTTGATAATGGAAATACCAGAAAAATGGACTTTTTGGGTATAAACGTTAACAATATAAATAGTAAGAAGAACATACTGCATATGTGCGTGGAGATAGACACACACACATGCACACACACACACTTTCTCTCTCTCACACACACACATGCTTACATACATGCATACATACACACACATACATACATACATACATGCATACATACATACGCATACATGCATACATGCATACATATATACTTACATACATGCATACATACATAGATACATACATACATATATACATACATACTTACATACATACATACATACATACATACATACATACATACATACACACACACACATACATACATACATACATACATACATACATGCATGCATGCATGCATGCATGCATACATACATACATACATACATACATACATACATACATACATACATACATACATGCATTCATACATACATACATACATTCATATATACATATATTCATTCATGCATGTATGTACTCAGTATGCTCTCAAAGCCGAAACTTGTAAAATCCCGATGGGAAGAAATGAACTCCTCTAACTTGTGCCAGAAAACCCCTATCTAGAAATTTAAAGGATAAAGCCAACTGTTTTAAAGCGCTTAACTCAGCACCAAGGAGATAAACGTGATTTATACACCCCAACGTGGAGCCTCTACATGCTCGCTGCACAATCTGCTAGAAACAATAGGCAGATTTCCGTAAAATCCTACCATTTTGCTTCAGATAACGTCATCACAGAAGAGTAAAGGCTAAAGAGCGAAACACTGGTGACTCTGAGATACCTGCTATGATACAGAAGCTTTTTCCAGCATCGCGATGGCCTTCGTCACCACCAGAAGAAAGGCTTGTAATATCTTCAAGTAGCTCCTGCAGTTTCTACATGGAGGGGAAGCATCTCAGGTATTTATTTCACCTATCTAATGAAAAAGTGGAGGCACGTGGCCTAATGGTTAGAGCAGCGGGTTCGCGGTCGAGGGATCGCGGGTTCGAATCTCAGACCGGGCGATGTGGGTGTTTATGAGCGAAGCACCTAAGCTCCACGCGGCTCCGGCTGAAGGTAATGGCGAACTTCTGCTGACTCTTTCGCCACAACCTTCTCTCACTCTTTACTCCTGCATCTTGCAGCTCACCTGCGACGGACCGGCGTCCCGTCCAGGTGGGGAACCTATACGCCAAGGAAACCGGGAAACCTGCCCTGATGAGCCAGACGTGGCTCGAGAAGGAACAAACAACAGCAATCTAATGAAAAAAAACTGGTTGGTCAAAGTTGTAAAACACTTTACATCATAGGTCTATTCAATCAAGGCTAACATGCAGTTCAAACAACATCAACAGCATGAACTAGAATTAATCTTGGTATTCTACAGTTTGGATTTAAAACATAGAGACCTAAAAAAACTTAAGCACACAGGAAAAAAAATAATAATAAATGCGTCCTTTTAAAGCCTAGCCAGGCTCATAGGCCCGATTTCTATGGCGTATGTGTTCGCCAGCTGAACGGGACGCCAGTCCATCACAGCGTTACTCATTTTTGCCAGCGGAGTGGACTGGAGCAACGTGAAATGAAGTGTTTTGCTCAAGAACACAACGCGTCGCCCGGTCCAGGGATCGAAACCAAAATCTTAGATCATGATGTTGACACCCTAACCACTAAACCACGCGCCTCCGCTTAAGCACAGGAGTGAATCATAAAAAAGGAGGAAAAAAAAACAAGGGCTAAATGGTAGGTTCGGTTATAGCATAAATAATGCCCTGTACCAAGAAAACTTTTATTACTGAAAATTTATTGGCCGGCTACGTTAAATATGTTACTGCATAGAAAAATAAATGAGTTCTGCGAAAAGCATTTTCCTTTTGTTATATTATCAATTCTTTGTCATCATACTTATATGAAAATTGACATTAACAGAATTACATTTATTATTGAGACAGGGCTTTGGACTATACAACTCTAATCTTATGTACAGAACTCTATGCTCTTTCAATGTCGATGTCTACCAGGTTAACATTGCCTTTAACTTCTCCAAGAAGATCAATAATATGAATACCAATCACTGACTACAGACGTCTAAATCGACTATAAGTTCATGCAGATATCAACATTAACCTCTCTTCTAGTACAAAACTTTCTCTCACACGTAATTATCTATATGTATGTGTTTCTGGGAGTGTGTGCGTGTGTGTATGTGTATGTAATGTTATTAAAATGCCTATTAAAGTACACGATTTATAATCAATGAGTGTTCCATGATATTTTACGTCTAATGTACACGTAAGAATTATGTAAAATGATTTTAAGCACTCATTATGCAACACTCACTGAAACAGGTGTAAAGATGTTAGTAAATCATTCTGCGCTTTTTTTACTTTATTCACATCTTGTACTATACATAACCTCGTGCATACCTACGTACGTATATATTACGTAAGTACACATATAAGCTTGTACACATAACGTAAGTACATATTACGTAAGTACACATATATCGCAATATCAGGGAAAGGAATCTTTTTACCAAGAATACTTGTATTTTTCTCCTCCATGAAAGAAACAGAAAATATTTTTATGTATTTACTTGTTTCAATGTCCCAATTTTTAACTTTTGTTATTAACATTCGTATATAGCTGCTATTTCCATTTAGTTGAATTTCTTCAGAACGTCGTGGTTAGGAATCTAGAGTTTATGAAAAGCTACAATGCATTCGATTGAATTATTAACTTCGCAAAAGGACAAGGAAAACCAGGGACGTATATAATGAAACATTTATTTCGGATAAAACCATTACCGTCCTCATTTCTTTATTGCCAGTGTGAGAGCTGGAGAGATAGTAGTAGTAGTAGTAATAGTAGTAGTAGTAGTAGCAGCAGCAGCAGCAGTAGCAGCAGCTCAGCAGTTAATGGTGGCAGTTGGAGTAATAATAAAAAAGAAAGAAAGAGCGGATATGTGAGAGAAAGAGGGACTGCACACTGAACTAACATACTGAACTAACATATTGAACAAACATACTGAACACTGATGGTAATGGGGTGATAGTAATAGTACGAGCTGTAGTTGCAGAGGCGGCATTAAATTGGTGGTTGTGGTGGTAGCCGAGGCGGTCAGGAATGACGGTGAGAGTAAGCGATGTGAAAGACAATGGTGATGGTGGTGGAGGAGTAGGCGGTGAAGTCAAAGGTATTGATGGTGGTGGCGTCAGAAGTATGGATGGCAGATGTGGTGGCGATGGTGGTTGTACTGTTGTTTATCGTGCAGCTTTGCAATAAGTTCCAAGTCGACAAATTATATTATTGTGTTAATGAAAATTGTTCATTGATTCAAAAATATTGTTGCAGTTTAATAAAATTTAATAAGTATTCAATGCACAAAATGTCTTTGTTGGATCCAAGGCCTAATGAAGAGTCCTCCACAGGAGCTTAGCTTAAAAGCCATCCGATGGGTAGACGGAAACTGAAAAAGAATCCCGTCGTATTTATCTTTTACTCGTCTCAGTCATTAGGCTACGGCCATGCTGGGGCACCGCCTTGGAGGATTTTAGTCGAACGAATCGATCCCAGTACCTTTTTCTCTTTAAAGCATGATATTTATTTTAACCATCATTTTTGCCGAACCGCTAAGCTATTGGGCGGTAAACACACCAACACCGGTTGTCAGGCGGTTAAACTAACTACAACACGTTCTTATCATTCTAACTGATCTCCTTGGATTGATTTTTCAACGAGAGAACACAGAACGTATTCACTGCTCGGAATCTCTCTTTCCACCATTTCTTGCTTCGTATTATTTTAAATAATATTACTATAGTTCATCTTCCTCTTTGTTTTTAGATATTTCTCTCCTGTTTTTAGTTTTTTGTCAGACACTTCTTCACTTCTGTTTTTCATCGTACTCTTCTTAACTCTGTCTCTTTTTCTCTTTTTTACTTTTCTTAGTTACCTCGCCACATTGGCTCTAGCTCTCGACACATTGTCTGTAGCACAAACAAACACTATCTCAATATTGCACAAATCCACACGCATGGATACAAATGTTTTACATGCACGCAAGCCTACGCAAACACACACACACACACACACACACACACATGCACATGCACATAAACACACGCGCGTCCATACACACACACACACACACTATCCTCTTTCAAGCAAACCTCCGAGATATCTTTATCGCTATCATTTATTTCCCCTTTCTCCTCACCACCCTCTACTTGCTCACTGTCTCACATTTCTACACGCACGTTCTCTTTAACCCTACATCCGTTTCACTCCCTCTACCTCTGCTTTTTTTCTCTATCTCTCATGGACACATGTATTACTCTGTTCCTTTCTTCATCTCAATCACACACACACTTACGCACACTCATACACACGTGAACACACTCTCTGTCCTTCTCTCAAACTCACACTCTCTCTCTATATATATATCTCACTTTCTATTAACGACTTAGTTCTTATTTCTTTACGAATGGGGTACTACAAAATTCCTAGCTTTAAGAACATCACAAAAAAGCCTCGTTCGAGGTCCAGCATTTCGAGTTCTTTTACAAGGCTGAGAAATACTGAAGGACCGCTGCAATTAGTGTGTACATCTGAGAGAGGAATATGTTCAATAACATTATAATCAACTGATCCTCCTGTATTTTCTTCTTACCCAAAGTCAGAAACTTTTCAGCCCCTCCTTCGTAATTTACCTCTAACCATCCCCCTTTATCTTTTTCTTTATCACTTTCTATTTAAATAGTTCACTACTTATATATCTATCTATCTCAAGAATGCATACACATTATTTTCTATCATTATCTCCCTCCCATTTTGTGTGTGTGTGTGCACATATATGTGTGTGTGCACATATATGTGTGTGTGTGTGTGCACATATGTGTGTGTGCGTGTGTGGGTGGGTGTGTGAATGGAGGCGCACAGCTCAGCGTTTAGAGTGTCGCAATCATAATCATGAGGAAGTGATTTCGATTCTCCGAATAAATCGACCCCATGACCTATTCTTTGTAAGTTAGTACTTATTCTATGGTGTTTTTTTTTTGCCGAACCGCTAGCTGACACCAATATTGGTTGTCAAGCGATGGTGTGGAAGGGACAAACACTGACACACAAACACACACATATATATATATATACGACGGGCTTCTTTCAGTTTCAGTTTCCATGTACCAAATCCACTCACATGACTTTGGTCGGTCCGTTGCTATAGTAGAAGAAATTTGCCCAACGTGCCGGAAGCAATGTATATGTATTCTTGACATAGATAGGTACATAGGTAGTGAACTATTTAGATAGAAAGTGATAGGGAAAAGACAAAGGGTGATGGCGGTAGTCAGTGGAGAAGAAAGGATAGGCTGGTATGCATGGGTGACTGGTATGTGCGTTTGTGTATGGGGTGGTTTCTTGATCGCTTTATTATTACACTCTTATTCTTAATTTTCAACAGACATTTTTAACCTCGCTTAACCTGCAACTATCCCTTTCCTACTTTGTATTTCGAATTTTTCTGCTTCTTTCTTATCTGAGATTTTTTGTCTGTCTATTCTTTCAGGCCATTTACTCCTCGTCATTTGTCTCGCATTCTTTCTACCAAAGAGAACCACAACCATTATTTACTGTTTTTATGTATTTCTCTACCTATCGAAATCCAATTCTCACTACCTTCTCCAACTACTCTCTTAATTTATGCTTCTTCAATGTAAACTTACTTGTTTTTGGCCAGCACAGACGCTTCACAGGAATTACATACATTCATTTGGATTGTCCTTCCAGTTCAAGCACTCTTTGACATGAAAATCATTATTTATTCAAGATTTAATGATCAAACTATACGTTTGCGTGTACGTAAACAAAATTTATTGGTTACGTACGCAGGATACACACGAGCACACACAAAGCAATGCATGCATACATACTTACACACACACACACACACACACACACACACATACACAGGCTCTCACATACTCATACACAGGCTCACACGCACACACACTCATATACATAATACTTTTAATATTACGTAAGCAACTCAAGAGCCTCGAGTTTCTTGCAAAGCACTTAACAAACTTTTGATCGGTGTTTTGCACGAAACACTAAGCCCTTTAGTTACTAACGTACTTTTACAGTTTATAAATAACCACATATACACACAAACACATGCATACACACACATAAACATACACACACACATATATATACATACACACACACATATATATATATATATACAGATATGTATGTGTATGTATAAAAACGCACTCATACATATATATTCCTTATTTAACATATGGAGTTCTGTTTCTCCGTTTTGTACGAACTCAGATATACACTTACATATGTGTATACAAATGTATATGTGTAAAGGAAGTGAGAGAAAGAAAGAGAACGAGAAAGAGAGAGGTAGAGAGAGAGAGAGATCACAAATCTAAAAAGTTAAAATAAGCAAAAGCTTATATATGCGAGATATAGCGATAAATTGAATTATGTAAAGATATATTTACGACTCAGAGCAGGTGGCTGGTTTTTCTGAATGCGAAGTTCTATAAACCAAGGATTCATCTTAAATGTCATTTAAAATGCCTTAATTCATTGTTGTTGTCCAAACTGATGCCAATAGTTCACTGATTTCCTCATTTTGCACATATATACTCACAAATATACATGCATACATTCATAAATATATATACATGTGTGTGTGTGTCTTTAAATGTATATAGGTCTAAAACCCTTTAAGGGAGTATTCCAGCATGGCCGCAGTCAAGTGATTAAAACAAGTAAAAGAATAAAAGAATATACATATTTTTGTTTCAGTCATTTGTCTGCGGCCATGCTGGAGCACCACCTTGAAGGGTTTTAGTCGAAGAAATCGTCCCCAGGACTTATTCTTTGTAAGCCTAGTACTTATTCCATCGGTCGCTTTGGCCGAAACGCTAGTTTACGGCGACGTAAACACACCAACACCGGTTGTCAAGCGGTGATGTGGGGACAACACAGACACAAAGACATACACACCATGTATATAAATATATATATATATATATATATATATGTATATATATATGTACACGCATGCACGTACACACACACAGACGGCAGTCTTTTTTCAAACCCCATCTAACAGATGCACTCAAGGCTTTGGTCCGCCCGACGCTATAGTAGAAGATACCTACACAAGGTACCACGCAGTGGGGCTGAACCGAGAACCATATGGTCGGAAGCAAGCTTCTTATCACACAGATACCTCAGCACCCATATGATATATATACGGATGCGTTTACATTCGCGTTATCCAATGACTACGAGCGTGTGAAATAAAACATCCTTAACTTGAAAATGGTTAGCAACAGGAAGGGCATCCGGCTCTAAAACAAAACTTCAAAAATATATTCCACTAACATATTCAAGCTTGGAAACGGACAAAACTAAATTAACTATATTTGTGTATACACACTACCACTACCCAATTTTCCTATTCACAATCTAAACATTAGAGCTATGTATGCATAGATAAGCGGTGTTTTTCATAAGTAATCTATTCATCAGAAATATATCTTAATTTATAGCTAATCTTAATCAAGACATCTGAGCACTGGTAGTCTCTTTATGACCCACGTATCTGTTTTAATCCCTTTTAAACTCTTATTCAACGTGTCTTGGCATAATTTGCGCAGACTCAACCGCATAGGTTATCTGATGGTAAATAAGTTAAAAACGGGTTTACTTATTCACAAATGGGAATAGGGATTACATTCAAATGTTCAACCAAATCTAATAAATCATTTCATTTATAACATTTGAAGATTTGCTATGAATTCGATTTGTCAGCCATTGACAAAATACCTGGGTATGGCTGTTGCTCTTTGTTAATATCCCGGAGAAACTCAGAAATATTCTCAGCATTCAAGGGTTAAATTAAAATTCAAAGCTTAAAATAAAATGGGAAATTGAGGATTAAACCCAAAATTATATTAATTATACTAGTAAGCTAAAGGTATGTTAGACTATGTTAGTCATAAATATATTTTCTGTGAGTGAGGATATACATAGCAATGTAGAAAAAAGATAACTTCGCAACTTTGGTTGCCTGTTCAATCGCGAGATAGGCCGACATGAGACACCTACTACTGCGTATGTATGTATGTATGTATGTATGTATGTATGTATGTATGTATGTATGTATGTATGTATGTATGTATGTACGTATGTATGTATGCATATATGCATGTATGTATGTATGTATGCATATATGTATGTATGCATATATGTATGTATGCATGTTTGTATGTTATTCTTCAGTTTTATTTCAAAATTTCTTACCAATAGAGAAGGAGCCGGTTTCTAACTTTGATCGAAGGTTCCGTCCTTGGAAGCAGCATCAAGTTCAACATTATCAACAACAAGGTATTTTATATATATGTACGCATATATGTATATATATGTGCAGATTTGTATATTTTGTTTTATGTATGTGTTCTCATGCATATACTTGCATATCTAGACATGCTAATATATATTTAAATGATAAGCTTCTGGGAAGTTTTACGGATTTTTTACAGTTCCAGTGATGGATTGGATCAGTAGTCTTCGAATTAGCTTCCTCCTTTCTTGTTTTATGAAGCTTAATTTCTCAACATTGGTATTTAGGCAGTGTGTTATATATCCCAGAACCCCAATAATTACAGGTATTAACCTGAACTTGTAATCTGGATAGAGTAACCGCAAATTTCTCAATAGATCAGCGTAGGTGTTCTCTTTTCCACTGATCTTCACCTTTATGTTAACATTCACTTAGCAGCTAATTTTCACAACTAAACACAGTTTCTCTTCTCGATCCCAAATCATTATATCAAATCTGTTGTGCTTAAATTTTATTGAGGTCTTCACTGGGACATTCCACCATTCTCTTTTGTATTATGAGTGGCTATGGCTTCTACCATACTGTGGGTTCTTATTTCTTTGTCCTCGGGGTTATCCTTCCGACATATTTCATTATTGAGTGTCCTAGCTACATCATGTCTCATCGGTAGATAATACCGTGATGACATTTTCAGACAACTGCTTATGATATGGGTGTTATCTTCAATTTGAACTCCACAAAGTCTGCATCGATTGTCATATTTTACGGCTTTTCCTGCATCTCTATCCTTTTTGTGCATAGGGTACTTGGTTGCTATTTCCTGTTCCTGGATTGCAAACGCATACTCCTCAAGGTGGGAGGTACTAATCCGGCTATTGGGCCATGATAGACTGCTTTGATGATCAATATTACTATTATCTCGGAGCTTTCTACTATCCATGCAAATCCATGCATAGTCTTCCGCGCATATAAGCTCATCCTTTCATCTCATGATACGTTCCGATGCAATCGTGCGACTTCTTTGGGCACGTATTTAAGGTTATCAGACAAAGAATGTATGTATGTGTGTATGTATGTATGCATGTATGTATGTATGTGTGTATATATGTATGTATGTATGTATGCATGCATGTATGTAGTATGTATGAATGCATGTATGTATGCATGTATGCATGTATGCATGCATGTATGTATGCATGTATGCATGTATGTATGTATGTATTTATATGTGTGTCTACGTGTGTGCATGAATGTATGCATGCATGTATATACACACACACACACACACACACACACACACACACACACACACACACATATATATATATATACGCAGACGCACACACACACAAATACACACAGCATGACCGCAATGACTTAAACTAGAGAATAACAGAATACAAGAATATGCATAGATTAATGAATACACACTTTAACATGTTCATATATTCATTTACACACACACAAACACATACATACTTACACACACACACACATACTACATACATACATACATACATACATACATACATACATACATACATACATACATACATACATGACAAAGAACAAGTGTATTTTGTTCTGTGCAAAGCAATTATCGGAGAGCCCAGGAATACACTCCAATTCAAGCTAATAACGTTAGCTATTCTTCCATATCGTTATATCATTTCTGCAATCCTTATTTTTGTCTTCTTTATTGCACACTAAGCTAATCATATTCTACAAAAGAAATATATTTTGTTATAAATTGTGAGGTATTTATTACCATAATTACTATAATATACGTTATACGTTAATTTTATATTCCGCTTTTTAATTATAATTTTTGTGATTCGATCACTTTGTAATAATGCCTTTTACTAGCAAATTGTGCGAATATATGTTATTAATGGCTCGGCCTTTTTCGTATATTACCGGTTTCTAAACATGAGTACGTAGAAACAGTAAAAATCATCATACTGTTTTCTTCATAAAATTTTATGAACCATCGGGTTGTACGATACACAACTATGTCGAAAGAAAATATATAATGTATATTTATTTCACTAATTTTATTTCGTTTCTCCGATTTATAAGTTTTTTTTATATATCCTTACAATATGCACTTTATCTTTATATCACACACACACACACACAAATGTATATATATATATATATATATTATATATATATATATATATAATATATATATATATATATATATATATATATACACACACAGATAGATAGATAGATAGATAGAGATAGATAGATAGATAGATAGATAGATAGATAGATAGATAGAGATAGATAGATAGAGATATATAACTGTATATATATACACACAGACGTATGTGTGTGTTTATGTATGTATCTATCTACCTATGCATGTATATATATATATATATATATATATATATATATATATATATATATATATATATGTGGTAAGTAACTTGCTAACCAACCACATGGTTCCGGGTTCAGTCCCACTGCGTGGCATCTTGGGCAAGTGTCTTCTGCTATAGCCCCGGGCCGACCAATGCCTTGTGAGTGGATTTGGTAGACGGAAACTGAAAGAAGCCTGTCGTATATATGTATATATATATATATATATATATATATATATATATATATATATATATATATATGTGTGTGTGTATGTGTGTGTGTCTGTGTTTGTTCCCCTAGCATTGCTTGACAACCGATGCTGGTGTGTTTACGTCCCCGTCACTTAGCGGTTCGGCAAAAAGAGACTGATAGAATAAGTACTGGGCTTACAAAGAATAGGTCCTGGGGTCGAGTTGCTCGACTAAAGGCGGTGCTTCAGCATGGCCGCAGTCAAATGACTGAAACAAGTAAAAGAGTAAAAGAGTAAAAGAGTAATATATATATATATATATATATATATATATATATATATATATATATATATGCACACGCATACACATATATACATATATACATATATAGTCTTTTTACTTGTTTCAGTCATATGATGGCGGCCATGCTGGAGCACCGCCTTTAGTCGAGCAAATCGACCCCAGGTCTTATTCTTTGCAAACCTAGTACTTATTCTATCGGTCTTTTTTTGCCGAACTGCTAAGTTACGGGTACGTAAACACACCAGCATGGGTTGTCAAGCTATGCTGGGGGAGACAAACACAGGCACACAAACACACATATATATATATATTATATATATATATATAATATATATATATATATATACATATACATATATTTGAAGGGCTTCTTTCATTTTCCGTCTACCAAATCCACTCACAAGGCTTTGGTCGGCCCGAGGCTATAGTAGAAGACACTTGCCCATGGTGCCACGCCGTGGGACTGAATCCGGAACCATGTGGTTGGTAAGCAAGCAACTTACCACACAACTACTCGTGCGCCTATATATATATATATATATATATATATATATATATATCATCTACACCATTGGAAATTGTGCATCTATACAAAGGATTAATTCACCCTCTCTGTAATGCTAATAAGCAGGAATTGAGACCCACCTCGTTGTGATTAACAATGATAAATTTGTTTCCTGTGAGTATGTAATCCCTCATCATATCTCTGGAAATTCATATGTGCACTATGGATTAGGTCACCTTCTCTGGGTTGCTATTAAAACTTTTTTAAAATTCTGTGATAAGACTGTACATCATCTTTAAAGAACTTTAATGAACTTTGGATATCTGTTTATGTTTATGTTACTTAATTATCTTCATTACTTCATGAGTATAGCCTCAACCACTAGGATGTCTAGAGAACGCACATGTATTTTAGCTGATGAGTACGGGACACGTTTATATGCTGTAATTTTTGCAACTTTTAATAAAGCCTGTCCTTGTATGAAACGATTGTACTAAAAACCTATCCATTCTTGTTGCTTCTTTCTCGCTCGTATATATATATATATATATATATATATATATATATATGCGTGCGTGTGTGTGTATGTGTGCGTGTGTGCGTACGTATGCGGGTGTCTCTTTGTGTTTGTTATTTTCTCAACACCATCACCAGTTGAGAATTGGCTTGTTTAAATCTCCCGATAGGAAAAGAGAAAAAAATCCTAGAAAACCTGAAATGTACTGGCGTCGGTTCGACTAAATCTTTGAAAGTGGTGTCTTCAGCATAGCTGCAGTCCAGTAGTTAAAACAAGTAATAGATATGAGAAATCAATAATCGAATAATAATCGAACAAATAGGTCCGTGTAATACAGCCTAATCAAGTTCTTCTGAGCATTTATAGCGAAACAAAAGCAAGTATTCCACCAAACATTAGACCATATTAGCCATACTTATATATCATTATATATCATTATACCATTGCTCTTATCGTTATTTTTGTCATCCTTATAGCAATTTCTGATAATCGTATTGTACAAAAGAAATATTTCGTTATAATTGCAACATATTTATTCCATTAATTTCTATAACAGCTCTTTTTGAATATATATATATATTGTATTCGTTTTTTTTTTTACATAGTAATTTCAGTGATTCGAGCGCCATTTTACTCTTTTACTAACAAATTGAGTGTTGTGCGTTATTAATGTTTCGTTTGTTTCCGTATATTCCCGGTTTCTAAACTCCAGTCTTTTTAAGCAGTGATATTCTCTAACAGTTGACTGGCCTTTAGACACACACATATACATGTAGCTCTCACATACAAGCATTACACACACATACACACATGCATACGCATACATGCATACATGTATAAGCACAAACATATGCCTTTCGATGAAGAAACGATAGAAATAGTACGCAAGTGATGTAAAAGTGTTCTTGTTTTTTTTTCATTTATAAGAAGCTGAAGCGTTATTCTATCGCTAGTCTGCGTCTTCCGTTGTAATAACTTACCGTGACAAACGTAATAGCTACAGGAAACGTAAAGTAACAATAACGTGATGCATCAGTTTTGTTAATGAATAGCAAAAAACTATTTAAGAAAAACCACACGGAAATAGCATATTACAATGTAAGCGTTATTAATTTAAAGATGGAAGACAGGAGAAATGAAACACATTTAAAGTTTTGAACGTAAGAGTTTCATCTGAAAGAATGACAAGAGGAAAAACGAGTAGAGAGAAGAATTGATAAAAATTAAGTGCAGAACCGACTACTCTGGCATAACGGTTATGATAAAAGTAATCCAAACTTTAGGCTATTTCTGCACATAATATGGGCTGCAAATTGGTGATGATGATGTTGATGATGATGATGATGATGATGATGATGATGATGTGTGTGTGTGTGTATGTGTATCTGAGTGTGTGTGAGTGTGTATTTGTGTGTATGGTATGTTTGTGTGCGTTCGATCTTATGCTTACTTATAATAAAGTTCCTTTTTTGCATTAATCTAAAAGGCTACTCTATATTTTTGGTGAGTGCAAGTTCATTATGAAAAGAAGTCCGACGATGCTTACTGACCAAAACCTCGAAGTCACTATCATCTATATTCTCTCTCCCTCTCGCTATATATATATATGTGTGTGTGTGTGTGTGTGTGTGTGTAAATTATTAAGGTGGCTATTCGCAATTTACAACCAAAAGGCACAAGTACAATCGTCCCTCAAGTGGCTAAGGATGAAAGTCAGCATCAGCGTCGCTAGAAATAAGAGTCAAAACATCTTTAGCCACAGGCAAGCACTTATCTAATGACTGACAAGAGTGACAAGCCCCCTACAGCAAGTGAGACAGAGTCAGACCATCGACGATTTCGGATTTCATTTATCCTTATCAGTTACCCTTACTTAGTTGCCGAGGGCTAAACTTAACTCGCCTTGTCAGTTTATAACATATATCTCTCTATATATAAACGGCAGTTTGTCTGTGTGTGTTTCTGTGTGGCTGTCAGGTTGTACCCTCACCCTGACCACGGCTTTCAACCGATTCTGATGAAACTTGACACACACATAGCCCAATGTCATAATTCAAAACTAACGCAGCGAAAATTTTGAAAAGTTCCCCCAGTTCTGAAAAAAATCGATAAATTCGACATGGGGTCGAGAATCAGAAACACAAACCACAGACTGTCTAGGGGACGCAACTCGACCTTTTTAACTCTCAAAACAAAATTTACCATCATTTTTTCCCATTTTTTTGCTATATTTTGGCTATAACTATCTAAAAATGCTTTATAGTTATTTCCCTTACAAACCCGAGCAACGCCGGGCGATACTGCTAGTATATATATATATATATATATATATATAATATATATATATATATATATATATTTCTTTACTACCCACAAGGGGCTAAACACAGGGAGGACAAACAAGGACAGACAAACGGATAAAGTTGATTATATCGATCCCAGTACTTAACTGGTACTTAATTTATCGACCCCGAAAAGATGAAAGGCAAAGTCGACCTCGATGGAATTTGAACTCAGAACGTATGTATGTATGTATGTATGTATGTACGTGTGTGTATGTGTGTGTGTGTGTGGAGGCACAGTGGCCCAGTGGTTAGAGCAACAGTGTCGCGGTCGCGGTTTCGATTCCCAGACCGGGCGTTGTGAGTGTTTGTTGAGCGAAAACACCTAAAACTCCACGAGGCTCTGGCAGGGGATGGTGGCGAGCCCTGCTGTACTCTTTCGACACAACTTTCTCTCACTCTTTTTTCTGTTGGCCTGCTCGCTTAGCCAGCGGGGTGGCGTCATTTGAAGGCTAAAACAATGCGAAGCGCATTGTGACCAGCAATGTATAATAACATCTGATAGCCTGGTCAGTCACGGTGATCACTGTGATATATATATATATATATACTAGCTGAGGCATTCGGTAATACCCGTGAGCGGAGATATTCCCAGTGCCCATTACAACGCCTAATTTCTCTCAGACGAAGAATGAAATCAAGACATAGGACAGATAACAGAAGGCGTAAGCAAATTCATTCACGAAACAATTATATAAATAAGTACGTATGGAATTGGAAAATGACAATCGTTTGGTCAGATGAGCGGAAAGCTGCAAATCAATAAATAATGGAAACATCAAGAAGAGAATTGTAAAGGAGTGCTATGAAAAAAGAAAAGACCATAAAAGTTTGAAAAGTAAACAAAAAATTATTTTGAGAAAAGACACTTAATTTGACGACTATGTTTCATGGATATAGTTCCATGGGTATATTTCGTGAGAATCAAATATCGATTGCAACGGTTAGTATCGAGAATTTTAAGTGCAGCTGTTAAGAAAATACATGTTACATGTTTTAGCACACAACGCTGCAAAGTTTACAATCGATAATTTTAAGTGCAGATAATTTTAAGAAGATACATGTTACAGCAACCTGAGAATGCTGAAATAATTGGTGAACATTTTAACCCCACAACAATTTAGGCCAAATTTCGTTAATCAGTTCATCAAAAATCATCTTACTGTTTGCTTGAGTAGCCTAGGTAAAAATTTACTTGCCTCATCTCATCCTCAGTCCATATTCAATCTGTGTGTAAAATTTCAAGAAAATCGGTTGGAAACTTTAAAAGTTATGGAAGAAAATAACATTCATATGAGAATTTGCATTGAAATGACCTACAGATTTTTGAAAAATCGATGCTGATTAAAAATTATCGATTTTTAAAAGATTCCATTCGTCTTTACGTTCGTCTTTACGTTCCGAGTTCAAATAACGCCGGGGTCGACTTTACCTTTCATTCATTTTGGGTTGATAAAATAAGTACCGTTTGAACACTGTAGTCGATTTAATCGACTTAGCCCCTCCACAAACCTAACGCCAAAATTTGGGACCCCTATTTTACGATCTGGTCATATAAGACCATGATTCAATTGCATCAACACAAAAATATCCCTTTTAATAGAGAGTAAACTGAGGTACTTAGTGTAGTCTTTCTTGGATTTGTGACCAATAGAACTACGTATATATTCGTTACTGCTTTGGTTTGAAGCGACCAGAGGTACTTCCAGACTTGCTGTGTATATATGCAATGTAGGGAACATAGTGAAGTGGAAAAAGTATACGTTCTGGGGAAATTTACCAAGTGAGTGAAATGTAGAGCTGGATAAAAAAGAAAATTAGATGGACACAGGTACAGCACTTTCCTATCTGATTAAGTAATGGTTTCAAATTTTGGCGCAAGGACAGCATTTTCGCGGGAGGGGAATCGATGACATCGACCCCAGTGCTAAACTGGAAATTATTTTATCGATCCTGAAAGTATTAAATGTAAAGTCGACCTCGGTGGAATTTGAACTCAGGGCGTAAGGACGGATGAAATCCTGCTAAGAATTTTTGCCGGCGCGATAACGATTCTGCCAGCTTGCCACCCTTATCTGACTAGATGATAAAAAAAAAAACATTAATACTGCAACTTACAAACATTTGTGACCTATACATAACGCAACACATGAAGCATGCAAGAAAGTCAACTGCGATCTTCTAATCAGTGACCTATAGCTCTCCCTACTAACATTTCAAACGTGAAACAGCCGTAAACAATTACTTCAATCTCTTCACATTCTAATGGATACAAAACTTTCTATAGGACGAGATTTATCACGATTTGTTTTCCTACTTCACGTACAAATTGCATCTCATCCTTCAGAAATTCAACAAAAATATTTCTGCTCTTGACATTCCAATGACTCCGGCCAATCTCACGGTTCATTTATGTTGTCCTCAGTTGCGTATATCAATGTTTCTCGTTATACTTCTAAACACAGACACACACATATACACACACACACATACAATTAAAAGAATTATAACATCTTTAACTCTTCCTTAACCGTGTATACCGGGGTATCATTTCTGACTAAGATACTTCAAGTCAGATTGGCACAGCTTACATACATAGGGATCTTGACAAAAATCCTTCGATGGAGAAATGACACGCAATAGAGTGTTGTTTGACATAATCACAATAATCATTAAAATGTGGAAAATTACACCTCCAAACGCATGAACATATGACTAAACTCTTCAAAGTCGATTTAACTGTTAAATCCCTCCTTAGTCACTCATAATCTTTTAAGGTGGCTACCACAGGCATTGCCAAACGACACCGCAAAGACGAGGTTTGCCTTTCAGGGTTAGAAAAATTTGAAGCACTGAACTGTTGCTATTCATTTGCAAAACTTAATTTAGACCCGCATTCGAATGGTACCGATGCCATTATAAACTGCAGCAATAAGACATCAAGTCAATCAACCAGCGTTCAGCGGCAGTTGCAAACAGACGTACAAGTCCTCTTCCTCTGCCACTTTAATGACATCCGCTCATCTGAACAAGCTAGCCCTACATCATCACCATCAACCAAGCCTTACCGATGCACTTGCTTGTCTTGTAAAAGAACTACGGACCAGAATGTCACCTACGCTGCGATCACGTCTGAAGTAAGGGAGGGAGTATTTAGGAAAGATGTGGGAAGAAGTATAGTCAGATAAGAGAAATCAGATGTTTTGTAAGAAGCTCCGTCGGAGAAGTTGGGCGGTCGGAGAGAGCTGAGGTTGGGGAGAACTTTGGGACGGATACATAGCAGGAGACTGGGGTACTGTCTTTGACGAGACACAGGCAGATTGGTGGTAGATTGGTAGAAGAATAGGGATTAGAGGATAGCAGATAGGAAGTAATTAGGATAATCTGTGGTAAGATATAGGTGAACAGGTTGGTGAACAGGTTGGTGAATAGAAAGATCTACCTGTGAAGTTAGAGGTGAACTCTAAGGCAGCGTGGAAGGAATAACTGAAGGCAATAAAAGCGGCGAGCTGTCCACTGTGAGGGAGGTAGCAGCCATAAAGTCGTCAACGTAACAACAGTAAAACTTTAGAGTTAGGCTGGTGATGAGGGTGAAGATCTGAGCCCCAAAGTAACTAATACACAGGTGGATATATTTGGTGAGTCTATATTAGTGACCACCCGGTAGAAGTGCAGCAAAAATGAAAAGCAGCTGTAAGAACAAGAGAAAAATGTGGAAGGAATAATATTCTGAATCTAAGGCATTTCCCTACATAATATGAACTGCAAGTGGAAATAAATATTATTGTCATACATAAATGTACTGATCCTGAAATATTTCAAGTTACATCGGTTTTGTTTTTTAAAGAAGTCCTCTGCCCAATTCAGGATCACAGCATATAGGTACACTGCGACATAATTTCTTTTCCTTAACAAGCCCTGCTCTGTTTAACATTGTCCCGAAAGAGATCAAAGAGGAAAAGGATCCCATCACCTTTAAACGGAGTCTGGACAGATTTCTTCAAGGAATACCGGATAAGCCACCCATACCTGGATACAACTCACTCAACAAGAACTCACTACTTGAATTGATCATAACCAAAACTTGACTTAAACAGGATTTAGATAATCCTATCAGGTGGCGCTATTAAGTTAGACATGACCTAGACCAATCTTTGGTCGAAACATAGCTAAGTTTATCTAATGTTTTATGATCTTGTATTATGAGACTCGTCGATTCAATACCATCGACATAAATAAATTTTTTAAATAGAGACCAAACACAGACAACTTAGTCTTTCTTGGTTTTGTGATCCACAGAAGCAAGTATTTATTCGTCACTCCGTTGGCTTAAAATCAATGAAAGCAGTGAGATGTTCACCAGTGAAGAAGATGACGTTCATAAAGTCATCGACTGTAGAATGAGGTTGATGAAGAGGGTAGAGATTGTCAACCAACAAATATCGTATATCGAAATTCAAAAGCAGCTGAGAATAAAGACAAGTTTAGTAAGACGAAGGAGTGCCGGGATACTGGGCCACGTATTAGGTTGTCCGGAAAGTTCGCGCCGATTTATAGTAGCTTACCTTTCGACTTATTTTAGGTTGAGTCTATAAAATAGAATTTGACTACACCTCCATTTAGAGTACAGTTTAAGGTATCTTTTCGTGGAAGAAGGCTTATATTCTTATAACCTGTGTTAATTTTGTAACCCTTTAAAATAGAAGATAAGAAAGTTCATTTTCAGCTTTGGGAACCAGACAAAAATTGCTGCAGCTCGGCTGGGATGTGTTACCCCACCCTCCATATTCACCAGATATTGCTCCTTCGGATTTCCACTAATTCAGGTCTCTGTAGAATAGTCGTAATGGTAAAAATTTCAATTCCTTGGATGACGTAAAAAGATACCTTGATGAATTCTTTGTCATGAAACCACCTCATTTCTGGGAAGATGGTATTTTCAAGTTAAAGGAAAGATGGAGACGCATTGTGCAACAAAATGGTTCATATTTGGTTGATTAAAAATGTAATGGCAAGTATTTATCGACCTTTTTCTTTCCTTTAAAAATCTGTACGAACTTTCCGGACAACCCAATATAATGCAACGATCCAAGAAAGGTTTGAAGGTTATGTGTCTATCAACAAAAACTTCGACAAAAAATCTTATATGGACCCCACCCCAAGGATCTTATGGACACCGGTTGAGAACCACTGATTCCACCATTCACCTGATTTAACACCACGACAGCTTTTTAAGTACCTTAAGTCCATTCTTATTCCTTTATTGCCCACAAGGGGCTAAACACAGAGGGGACAAACAAGTACAGAAAACGGATTAAGTCGATTACATCAACACCAGTGCATCACTGGTACCTAATTTATCGACCCTGAAAGGGTGAAAGGTAAAGTTGAAAGTTGACCTCGGCAGAATTTGAACACAGAACGCAGCGGCGGACGAAATACCACAAAGCATTTCGCCCGGCGTGCTAACGTTTCTGCCAGCTCGCCGCCTTAAGTCCATTCTGCTGCAAAAATCCTCCAAGTCATGATTTCTGGTTTGGAGACAGTTTCCTCCCTTCTCCACTCTCCACCGGCCTCATAGACCCTAACAAGGGTCATGGAAAGGCGGCGAGCTGGCAGAATCGTTAGCACGTCGGGCGAAATGCGTAGCCGTATTTTGTCTGCCGTTACGTTCTGAGTTCAAATTCCGCGCAGATCGACTTTGCCTTTCATCCTTTCGAGGTCGATAAATTAAGTACCAGTTACCCACTGGGGTCAATGTAATCGACTTCATCCGTTTGTCTGTCCTTGCTTGTCCCCTCTATGTTTAGCACCTTGAGGGCAATAAAGAAATAAGGGTCACAGAAGCTGCCTTCCTCATCCGAACAATACAAAACCAAAACTACGCAAAACACAAAAACATGAACACTTTTACATTCTCATAATAACCAAAGTCGCACACGCTGTCTCTAATACTCTCTTTCTGTCCTTCTCTCTTTTCTACAGTCTCCTCTTTCCTTCACTTTCCTTCTCTCTCTTCTCTTCCCTTTCTCTCACTCCCTCTTTTACTCTTACTCTCTCTCTACATATCTCTCACACATACATTTCT
>NC_042997.1:132835427-132852927 GCF_006345805.1 Octopus sinensis | reverse complement strand
TTCACAAAAAAAGAAAGTCGAAGACGGGTGTGTAAACAACAAACAGATGTATTCATTTAACGCTTGGGAAGTGAGAAAAGTCTTTTACGTTTCGATTCTACGCTTTTCGAAAGAAAGGAACACGTGAAAATAAACAGGGAAAGAAAATAGAAAAAGTTTTAGTGGCTAGCTATCTATCATGGCGAATGCCGGACAGAGGGGTCACACAGGAGAGCTAGGAAGATGGGAGATAATAAAGTAGTGGTGATCCCAAAACGAAGGTGCTCGTGCGTGTATGTGTGAGAGCATGTATGTGCGTGTGGAAGGGGTTGGTGATATCGACGTGTACTTGTGTGCATGAGTGGGTGTGTGGATGATGGTGTAGGTGGTAGGAAGTGGTCAGTGCGAGTGTGTGCGCTAGTGTGGGTGCTGGGAAGTGGTCAGTGCGAGTGTGTGCCGGGTGGTGTGATGTGGTATGGTATGGTGGTGTGTGATGTGTTAGTTTATTAGTTTAACGCTCGGGAAGTGAGAAAGTCTTTTACATTTCGAGCCTTCGCTCTTCGTCAGAAAGGAACACAGAAATAAAGAGGGAGAGATACGTTAATTTCTTACTATATATATTGTATATTTGTGAATGGATTTCTTAACAACGTATAAAGTTAGGTATTTGTAAGTGCTATGAGCGATTCAGTCAACTTCAGTATCTAATTAGTAATTATGTTTTATTCTCGTGTAAGGATGAGTCTCAAATTCGAACTTGGTGAGATTTGAACTCACCAAAGAAAGGAAAAAGCGACAGAAGGACAGAGACAGAAGAGAGAGAAAGAGAGAGACAGAGAGAGAGACAGAGACAGACAGACAGAGAGAGAGACAGACAGACAGACAGAGAGAGAAGCGTAACCACATACCTATTTCTTTACTCCCCACAAGGGGCCAAACACAGAGAGGACAAACAAGGACAGACAAACGGATTAAGTTACTGGTACTTAATTTATCGACCCCGAAAAGATGAAAGGCAAAGTCGACCTCGGCGGAATTTGAACTCAGAACGTAACGGCAGACGAAATACAGCTACGCATTTCGCCCGGCGTGCTAATGTTTCTGCCAGCGCGCCGCCTTCAGAAACGTAACCACATACCGTACAGCATTATGTCCACCTCACTATTGATTCTACAATTTACTGCTCTTTTACTGCAGTGGTTAGAGCGTCGAGCTTACGATCGTGAAGTTGTGAGCTCGAATCCCGGACCGGGCTGCGTGTTGTGTTCTTGAGCAAGACACTTTATCTCACATTGCTCCAGTTTCACTCAGCTGCAGAAATGAGTTGCGACGTCACAGGTGCCAATCTGTATCGACATTTACCTCTCCCTTGGATAACACTGATGGCGTGGAGAGGGGAGGCCGGTATACATGGGCGACTGCTGGTCTTCCATAAACAACCTTGCCCGGACTTGTGCCTCGGAGGGTAACTTTCTAGGTGCAGTTCCATGGTCAGTCACGACCGAAGGGGTCGAAGATAATAATTATTTCTTACGATGGACTGTGATTACATATTGTAGGCAAGAATATAAAGTGCATAAGGTGGCGAGTGGCAGAAACGCTAGCACGCCGGGCGAAATGCGTAGCTGTATTTCGTCTGCCGTTACGTTCTGAGTTCAAATTCCGCCGAAGTCGACTTTGCCTTTCATCCTTTCGGGGTCAATAAATTAAGCACCAGTTACGCAATGGGGTCAATGTAATCGACTTAATCCGTTTGTCTCTCCTCTCTGTGTTTAGCCCCTTGTGGGTAGTAAAGAAATGGGTATTTCGTCTGTCTTTGCGTTCTGAGTTCAAATTCCGCCGTGATCGACTTTGCTTTTTATCTTTTCGGGGTCGATAAATGAAGTACCAGTTGCGTACTGGAGTCGATGTAATCGACTGGCCCCCTCCCCTGACATTTCGGCCCTTGTACCTAAAGTACAAAATAATAAAAATTGCATAAAATTGATCCAAATATATTTCTGTTATTTATCTTACAGGTGCAGGCATGTCTGTAAGGTTGAGATGCTTGCTTTGCAAGCAGTTGTTTTCAAGTGCAGTCCCATTGTATGGTATCTCGCGCAGGTGTATTCTATTATAATAGCCTTCTATCGACCGATGCTTTGTGAATGAATTTGGTTAACGGAAACTATGTAGAAGCCCATCGTGTATACATACATATATGTGAGTGAATGAACGAGTGCGCGCCTGCGTGTATGTGCGTGCTCTTTTGAGTCTGTGTTTGTCCTTCCGCACTGCTTAAAATCTGATGTTTGTTTATGTACCTGTAACTTAGAGGTTCGAAAAAGCAAATAAGTACCGGATATAAAAGAAAATACCATAAATTATGAGGACCATTTCTCTTGGAAAAAAACCCTTCAAGCTGTGCACCAGCATGGCCGCTGTCGAATGAGTGAAACAAGTAACAAATGTTCAAAAGTAAATCGGCAAATAGATAGTACCAGATTGGGTAGGATACGGAAATGTATTTTAAGGGCAGTGTAACAGAATATGTAGAAATGATGTTTGTTAACGTTTAGCCGAACAAAAGTAATGAACTCCCATGAAAGGAATCGCTAAGGATTCATCAACATACTTTGAAATTAGATTAGATTTGATGAGTATATCATAACTAATCGTTAGCGCTCTTTAGTCAAGATACATAACCCTCGCAGTATGGATTCACTTAGCTATAGATACGAACCGGAACAATTAACATGCAGAATTCCTAATCAACTCCCTAACTACTGTGCCATTTCAACGCTCTTATAGACTTTCAGTAACACAAGAATCCTGTATTACTGGAAGAAGTATACTCGAAGAAGTATACTTGTGAAGGCGCGTGGCTTAGTGGTTAGGGCAATCGGCTCACGATTGTAAGGTCATGAGTTCGATTCCCGGCGACGCATTGTGTCCTTGAGTAAGACACTTTATTTCACGTTGCTCCAGTCCATTCAGCTGGCAAAAATGAGTTGTACCTGTATTTCAAAGAGCCAGCCTTGTTACACTATGTGTCACGCTGAATCTCCCTGAGAACTACGTTAGTGGTACACGTGTCTGTGGAGTGCTCAGCCACTTGCACGTTAATTTCACGAGAAGGCTGTTCCGTTGATCGTATAAGCTAGGACCCCCGTCGTCGTAACCGACGGAGTGCTCCTATACTCGACTACAGTAGGTCTTTGTGAGAGTCATGTCATTATAATCGTTAGAGCATCGGAGAAAATGCCTTACGGTATTTGTCCCAGCACTTTATATTCTAGGTTCAAATCACACCGACGTCAACATAATCTTTCATCCTCTCGCAGTTAATACATTAATTCTTAATTTCTTGGTATAATCGTCCCTTTTCTCCTGGAGTCACTAAAAATTGCCATATAGTGTTTTTGCTTGTTTGCCTTCTTCAACTGAGATGCAAGTTTCAGTTAATTGAAAAGAAAAAAAAAAGGAACTGTGTATATCGTTCAGCTCTTCATCCCCTGCCAGACTTACAATGTAAACATACCATCGGAGTGTCATTGCATTTATTTCATCTTTTCATTCCTTTCTCCTGGTTGACTATTAAAGAACATTTAGAGTCGCGAGGGGATATGGATAGTGAATACATTCGGAAAGACGTCTGAATGTGGACGAAAACCTTTTAAATGAAATTTATAGACTTCGATTTTAATGTTATGGTTATAATTTGATCTGTTTAACGGTGATATAGAAACAAAATAGAGATAATGAACAATATAAAGGACTCGCACGATGAATCATATATTAGGGTAAAAAAAGATAAGAGAAAGAGAGAAGACGAGGAAAAAGAATCACTGACAAAACAAAAACTTCATTTAACGTAACTGTAAAGTACTGGGATCTTTCAACAAACCGCTCCCTACCTCCTTTCAGTTCAATTTCCTAGTCTTGCGTCTGTGCTAGAAAATTGTTATTTAACATTTCCCCTACGGGTTCAAACGAATCGTTTTCCTGTGATGTTAAAATATATATTGTTATTACCTAATTCCCTTTTGAAGATATACGATACTGTAGTCAAGAATTCAAAGCCAGAAGTCAAGTCGTGATGACAATAACAATGATTCTTCGTTCAAAAGTTAAAAGAAATCAATTTCGATTTATATGAACGTTTTATTAATTCATTTAAACTCAGCGTACGTTTTTACGATTTCTAGAAAGAAACGATGATGGGCGTCAACAGTCACTTGTAGTTACGCTTACATTCGTCTATGCTATACGAGGAAAATTCTAAGAAGGTTACATTTATTAGAGGTTGACGTTCAAAACTAAATCAGAAAATAGATAGCACCAGATTGGGTAGGATACGGAAATGTATTTTAACGGCGGTGTAACAGAATATGTAGAAAATGAAGTTTTTGTTTTGTCAGTGATTCTTTTTCCTCGTCTTCTCTCTTTCTCTTATCTTTTTTCCCCTAATATATGATTCATCGTGCGAGTCCTTTATATTGTTCATTATCTCTATTTTGTTTCTATATCACCGTTAAACAGATCAAATTATAACCATAACATTAAAATCGAAGTCTGTAAATTTCATTTAAAAGGTTTTCGTCCACATTCAGACGTCTTTCCGAATGTATTTACTATCCATATCCCCTCGCGACTCTAAATGTTCTTTAATAGTCACCCAGGAGAAAGGAACGAAAAGATGAAATAAATGCAATGACATTACGATGGTATGTTTACATCGTAAGTCTGGCAGGGGATGAAGAGCTGAACGATATACACAGTTCCTTTTTTTTTTTCTTTTCAATTAACTGAAACTTGCATCTCAGTTGAAGGCAAACAAGCAAAAACACTGTATGGCAATTTTTAGTGACTCCAGGAGAAAAGGGACGATTATACCAAGAAATTAAGAATTAATTTCGGGGGAAAAAAAGTATTTTCATGCTCGGGGAAAATATCTGATCTTTGTTAGCAGTCAGTATGTAATTAAAACGAAGTATGTTGCCAGAAGCAAACGATGTTGCTCTAATGATGTAGCACTCACGTTATTTATTTTACGGCGAATGATTACAGTTTTATGATTCTCACAAATTTCTATTAGCTTGTCTTCTCCATTCTTTAATTGTATTTGTTACATGAAATTTAATGTGTATTTCGGAGAGTTCCTAGGGATTCTGCCAAGTAATTTTGTTTTTAAATATAGGCATGATATCTATTTGATTTCATAATAAAGTTAAATATTTATTTATTTCGTTTTTGTTTTCTTAGCTTAGTGTCTGAAGAAGAATGGCGTATTCTATGATATTTTCATGACTCGTGTGATTAGTAGGAGCAAGCAAACTGCTCATATAATATCACAATGGTGACCTCGTAGATCTTTGAAAAAGAGTGGACTCCTCTCAAGTAACGCTAAAGCTACGTGATGGTATTACTCTACCTGGCGAGTCAGGATTTAATTAGTCAATGGCTATAGACTGTAATGAAGACACGTGGTCTAGTGACTAGTGCATTACACTCATGGTCTTACGGTCGTGATCTCGTTTCCCAGCCTGGGTGGCGCATTGCGCTCTTGGGCAAACACTTCATTTCACGTTGCTCCAGTTCATTCGGCAGTAATAGCAGTTAAGTTAATTCTGTAACGAACTGGCGTTCCGTTCTGTGGAGTGTGTTGTAATCTCAGCCAAGGAAACTGATTCAGCTCCGGTCTTTATGAGTCATTGGGGCTCATGACAGATCCAAGTTTTATGACTTATATCTGGTCTTGATAATAATGCATAATTGATCAAGAACCGTGCGGTTAGTGTTTAGCTTAAATGTCTATAGATTTATGATTGAGGATGACTAATTTAATAGTATAGAATGAGCTCTAGAAAGATGGATGAAATTACTATAATGATAGCTATTCCGCCATCTGCCGTAAATGTTTAGTTTAAAATCCTGGAAGGCAAGTAATTAAGTGGTAACAAGTGAGTTCCAGAAAGATGCGCAAAATGTTTACTAAAAGTCACAACTATTTTGTAGTTTATGTTTAGTTTACATTAATCTCTCACCACATTGTGGTTCACCTATCGCGGATTATTATTTAAGCTTGTGTCGATTCCTCCGTGATGTTGTTTTGCATTTATAATAAAATGAATATATACAAATTTTAAAAATATTACAAAAAATATACTGTACAGTACTGTTTCTACTTCGCGGATTTTCACCTATCGCAGTGGGGTTTGAAACGTAACACCTGCGATAGTCGAGGGATTACTGTAAATTCCTTTTACATTCTTGTACGTTTGTGATTAAAGGGTAAAAGGTAAAAACCTCCTTCGGTCATGAATGAACATGGGATTGTACTTACAATGTTCTCCTCCGAGACACAAATCGAGGCAAGGTTGTTCATGAAAGACCAACAGTCACCGATGCATACCAGCCTCCCCTCTCCACGCCACTGATGTTATCCAATGGAAAGTCAAAGGGCGATACACCTTGGCACCAGTGACGTCGTAACGTATTTCTACAGCGGAGTGAACTGGAGAAACATGGAGTAAAGGGTCTTGCTCAAGCCCGGTCCGGGAATCGAACCCACTACCTCATGATTGTGGATCCAACGCTGTAACCACGTTTGTGGCTAAAAATAAACAATAAAATGGTTAGAAAAGAGTTCCTGAAAGATGGAAGAAATGTTTAACTACAATCAGTTACAACTATTTCCTCATCGTGTCTTCGGCCAAGCTAAACAACATTGAGGCTCCCGAGTACGTCCAGTGTTTCCTTTTTTTTTTTTCGATCCGCTGCAAATCTGAAGATAAGATATACTCTTCCTATTTTGCGATTTCTCCGTCTTTTACCATCTACGAATACTTGCCACAGGTCGAATAACTTGCTAGAAACAGAAGGGAATTGTCTCTAAATTTATACATACTCTACTGACTTAGAGAAGGATCGTACACATTGGATAATGTAATCCCAAGACTCCACTGGAAACGAGAATACTGCGACAAGAATATAATTGATCAGTATCTAAACACCACCGACATTACCACCACCACCACCACCACCACCACTACCAACACTACCACCATCACCACCACCACTACCACCACAAATAACAACAACGGCAACAGAACCAACAGCGCCGGCAGCTCCAACGACAATTTAACAATAAGAACAACGTGTCACACTCAACAATACTCAACTAGCCAAGCGCAGTAAACTATCTTATTCAGCAAGTCAACGTCTTTCGTATGAACGAAACAACAGAAACGTCCGCTTCAGCCGTCAACGGTTCAATAATTGCCATTTTGCTGCTTCGGCTCACTCTGATATCGTCAAAAGCGCACGTTCCTCGCAATACACCGTCTCCAGGACAAGTTATACATACATACATACATACATGCATACATGCATGCATACATACATACATACATACATACATATATACATACGTACGTACATACGTACATACATACATGCATATATACATACATACGTACGTACGTACATACATACATACACACATACATGCATACATAAATACATGCATACATAAATACATACATACATAAATACATACATACATATATACATACATACAAACATACAAACATACATTCATGCATACATGCATACATACATACATACATACATTCATACACACATGCATACACACATACATACATACATACATAAATACATACATACATACATGCATACATACATAAGTACATACATGCATACATAAATACATACATAAATACATACATACATACATGCATACATACATAAATACATACATACATATATAATATATACATACATACATACATTCATACACACATGCATACATACATACATAATACATACTTGCATACATACATGCATAGATCCATACATACATCCATGCATACATATATATATATATATATATATATATATTATATAATATTATATATATAATAATAAAATATATAAATATATATATATAGATAGATAGATATAAAATATTATTTGAGACAAACCCACTATTTTGCAAAACAAACAAGGAAAGACTTAATCAATACATAAAATTTATAAATAGTCAAAAAAACCGCACTACAAATCGTTTCTTGTCTTGATCGACAATCTTCAGGTGGACTTACCCACACCCATACTATGACAAAACTCCCCCATACCCTATTTACACCTACATAGTAATCCCAATATATTCTTCCATACATGGACGCAAGTGCGTGAAGCACATGAACATAATTAGTACGTACAACCCCTAATACACACTAATATATACGTATCAAGCTCGACCTCCACAGTGATAAGTTTACACACAATCACACCCAGATGGGTGAATTGCACAACCAGTGAATGCTTACACATACGGGCGCGATTACATTGTTGCATATATCGAGCCAAAATAGTATGCATATGTACATGTGAGGGGTACACGTAAATGAAGTGAGCGTGTACCCCCTGTATTTATACCCGTGCGTGAATATACACATGGAGACTACCACACAGGTACAAATGTTTTAAAATGGGAACCCCATCACTACACTTAATGTATACTCTCACCCATCCGCACGGATGTGTAAGTGTATCTCCGGTGTATATGTTGAGGCTTATATGTAGAGTTGTTGAAGTAACGTCGTTGAAATTGTGAATGAATGGGTAGAGTTGGGAATTGTAACCGGTGGTGGACTAGTGTTGCTTGGAATTGTGAATGGATTAGGGTGGTAATGAGGTAGGCATTGAGTATGGGTTACTGTAAGTTGTGTTGTTAGAGTTGCTAGGGTGAGCTAAAGCTCATAATGTATATAATTGATTTTTCATGATAGTTTTTAAAGAATCCATTCATAATAAATTTTTTTAAGTAGCGTTGGTTTGCTACGTGGAAATAGTTTTTAGTTCCATTTATTATATTTCTCCATTCATACTATGAATGACGTTTACTTTCTATGGCGCGTATTCTTTTTTTACATTAGTTATTTCCATGGTAACGTAATTTTGTTTGGTTTTTTAACGGCTAAAAATCTAATTTCACTTCATAATTTGTAACTGAATTGTAAGTATGTATTTGATTTATCCTTATGTCATAATGTTATTTTTGATATTCTGGTTAATTACGATGTATTTATTGTTGTTTTCATAAGAGTGTTTATGTATATGAGATTGTTGTGAGTTTTTAATTGTATAATTAATTTATTTATCTGTATGAGTGTGGGTGTAAATATTGTTGTATATATCGAGTTTTAGTGAGTATGTATATGCGTATATGTGAGGGAGCATATGTATCTGTTGTGTGTGTGTTTTTTGCGTGTGTGTGTGTTTGTGTGTGAATGTGTATTTGGTTTGTTATTTAGGATTTGGGATGTATGTGTTAATTTGTCTGTGTGGGGAGGGAGTGGTTTTTGGTGTATATTGAGGTTTATAAGTTAGTATAGGTTTGTGTATAAGTCTTGGGTCTGTGGTTTACGTGTGGGTTTTTTGTGTGTGAATGTTTAGGTTAGGGGGATTGCTATATAAGTTTGTTATAGGGTTTAGCAAAGGGAGATTTTATCGTTATATGCTTTTATGAGTTTTGGTTTTCATGGTTTTTTTTAGGTAATTGTGGTATTTTGTATATTTTAGGTGTTGGTTATTTTTTTACATTGTTTCATTCATATTTTTGAGTGGTGTTCGTTTTGCCACGTGAATAACCGGGTGGTGGACTAGCGTTGCTTGGAATGTGAATGGAATAGTGTAGTAGTGAGGTAGGCATAGAGAATGGGATTGGGTTACTGCAAGTTGTTTGTTAGAGATGCTAAGGTGAGTTAAAGCTCATAAATGTATAATGTTTTTTGTGGGTGTGTAAGTATTGTTGTATATGTCGAGTTTAGTGAGTATGTATAGGCGTATATGTGAGGGAGTATTTGTATCTTTTGTGTGTGAGTGTTTTGCGTGTGAGTGTGTGTTTTTTGTGTGTGAATGTGTATATGGGTTTGTTATTTAGGTTTTGGGATGTATGTGTTAATTTGTCTGTGTGGGGAGGGAGTGGGTTTTGGTGTATATTGAGGTTTATAAGTTAGTATAGGTATGTGTATAAGTCGTGAGTTTGTGGTTTACGTGTGTGTATTTGTGTGTGAATGTTTAGGTTAGGGGGTTTACTTTATAGGTTTGTTATAGAGTTTAGCAAAGGGAGATTTTATCGTTATATGTTTTTAAGAGTTTTGTTTTATCATGGTTTTTTTTAGGGAATTCGTGGTAATTAGTCTATATTTTCGATATGGATTATATATAGGTTATATATGGATTATATACTTATATTTTTTCATTTATACTTTAATTATTAAAAGTATTATTTTTATATTTTTAAATTTTGATTTTTTAGATTGGAAGTCCACCTGAAGATTGTCGATCAAGACAAGAAACGATTGTAGTGGCGGTTTTTTTGACTATTTATTAAATTTTATGTATTGATTAAGTCTTTCCTTGTTTGTTTTGCAAAATAGTGGTTTTGTCTCAAATAATATTTTAATATTTTACTATAAAATTGGATTTAATCCTAAATCTGATTTTTTTTCCCTGTAAATTTGGATATATTCCCTAATATTTATTATTTTTATATAATATTGATAATTTTGTATATGAGAGTAATACCTCAATTTCGCAAATTATGGATTTTACAGGTAAGATAGAACCGCTGTTTTGGGATTCATCTTTGAAAGATATTCCTATTCCTTCTAGAAAGGAATTTATCTTGAAACTTGTTAATAATGTTAAAGATTTTATTTCTAGAATTAAATGGAAAGCTTTTTACTATAATTTTTATTTATTTAATGATATTGATAGTAGGAATGATAATTATACCTCTAAATTTAAATCTAGAAAGGAACCTCCATTTAATAAAGAATTACAATTACTTGAAGATAGTATATGGAAGGTGGTAAAAAAAAAAAAAAAATATTGAATTCCATAAATACCCAAATAGAAATAATGAATATTTAAGGAATTTAGCAATTAAAATTAAAGATATGAGAAATATGGATAGTATTATAGTACAATCTGATAAAACAAGGAACTTATATAAATTAGATGTTAAATTATATGATAAACTATTAGGGAAAGAAATAATAAAAAATATAAAATTGTTCCAGATGATATTCTTTATAATATTAATAAGGCCTCTAAAGTAGTAATGTTAAAATATGAGTTGGATAATAAAACTGAACCTTATGTACCTTTGCACCCCAGAATTACTCTTAAAGACCATAAAGATAATTTTTATTCAGACCCTAAAGTTAGATTAATTTGCCCATGTAATCGGACCTAGGTAAATTAAGTAAATTTATTTTAGATAAATATATTGATAAGTTAAATAAACTTAATTATTTAAAATTATGGTTTAGTAATAATAATACATTGAAATGGTTTAATAATATTAAAGATAAAAATCGTTATAAATTTATTCAAATAGATATAGATAATTATTATTCTTCTATTAATGAATTGTGTTTAATAAAGCGCTTATTTTCGCAATGAATAAAGTGGGCATGTCACGGGAAGAAGTTAATGTAATTAAATTGGCTAGGAAATCGCTAATTAATATAAAAATAAATTATGGGCTAGGAATGATACTAGAGATTGTTTTGATATACCTATGGGAGCACCAGATTCTGCACAGGCTACTGATTTAGTAGGTATTTTTCTTTTATCTGAACTCCAATTAGAAAATCTTAAGATAGAGGGTGGTTTATATAGAGACGATCTTCTACTAGTTACAAAGAATGTACTAATAGGAATCTAGAAGTATATAAGAAAAAACTATATAGTTTCTTAAAAGATATGGTTTACGTATTACTATATATAGGAGAATTATAATGTTAATTATTTAGATGTTAATTTTAATCTTATTACAGGTAAAACACAACCATATCATAAACTTAATGAGAACCTTAGATATATAAATGTTAATAGTAATCACCCATTTTCTATTAAAAAATCGTTGATTAATAATATAAGTAAACGTATTTCATTACTCTCTTATGATATAGAGATTTTTAATAAACATGCTAATTATTATAATGAGGCCCTTAGAGGGGCAGGTTATAATAAGAATATTAAATTTTATAATATTAGCGATAATGATTTAAATGATAATTTTCGAGATACTTCTAATAATAATTATAATTTTGTTACGTTTAGTGGTAAAAATAATAGATATTATAAAAAAAATAATAAAAATGATAAAAATATAAATAAGAATAATAATAATAATAATAAATATAATAATAATAATATAAATAAGAATAATATAAATAAAAATAAATTTAATAATTATTATAATAATTATATTGATAAATTTAATAATATTAATAATTCCTTAAATGCTGTACATAGATATAATTCTGATAATAATTTTAATAAAATAAAGAATTATAAATATATTTATAATAATGATAATAATAATAAGGTTAATAAGAATAAAATTTGGTTAATAGTTCCTTATGGAGATCAAGTTAAAACGAATATTATTAAAGAGATTTTAGATGTTATAGAACTATTTATTAGAGATAATCGTAAATATAGAAACATTTTCTCTTTTAATAATTTTGGAGTTGGTTACTCTACCACTAATAATGTTGGTAACATTATTTCTTCATTTAATAAATATAAACTGAATAATTTTTAAAAAGAAATTATTTGATAATAATATTAATAATGATAAGACTTATATTAATTGTACATGTAGAGATAAATCTAATTGTATATTAAATAATAATTGTGATATTAACGATGTAGTGTATAAATGTATAGTTACATTACATGATAATAACTTTAAGAATAATAATTACACAAAAGCGGTTTATATAGGTTCTACTTCCTCAAAAATAAAACTAAGAATTGCACAACATATGAATTCTTTTAAAAATAAAAACTTAATCAACTCAACCGGACTTAGTAAGTATATTTGGAGTCTTAAATCACTAAATATTAATTATAGTTTAATATGGGAAATAATTTGTAAAACTAAATCATATAATATAGGAGCTAATTGTTGTTATTTATGCTCTAATGAGTTTAAAGAAATTTTATTTTATAAGTATGATAATTTACTTAATACTGGGGAGGAGCGCAAAATAAAATGTAGACACAAGTTACTTTACTTATATAATAAGTTTCATGATAAATAGCAATAATAGTCCCCTTTTAGGTTATTTTAGTTTAGTTTAAATTAGTTTAGATGATATATATTTTTGGTTATGTTGTCTAGGATTTAATTATAGTTAGTCTTTATTGATATTTCTTTGTTTTAATTAGTTTATTTTTAATGTATATTAATTTAGCAGTTTATGGTACGTTAAAACTTTAATAATTATATTAGATTTTTTATTTTTTATTTTTATTTTTTATTTTTATTTTTATTTTATTATGTATTTTTATTTTGCATTTGTTATATGTATTTTGAGGATATATTTATATGTTTTTGGGTGTTATTTAGTGGTGTTTTTATTGAGTTTTGTATGTATGTGTGAATGTTTAAGATCCCTTTGTTTTTTGTTTTTTATTTGTATGTTGAATTGACAGATTTTATTTGGGTATTGTCTTTTATAATAAAGTACACACCCATAACAATTATAAGTGCCCACTTCATTCGTTGTACTTGGGTTTGCATGTGAGCCTCAGCATATGCACCTAACGGCCACTCCAGCCCCACATGGATAATAAACACATACATCCCCTAAAAAAAAAAAAAAAAAAAAAAAAAAAAAAAAGGGAGTAATCCCATTCACACCAATTATATGTATACAATTATACACACTTGAATATACATACTAGCCCTAATATACTGAACATACTAATAATCACCAACTAACCACCATCACAAATGAAACCCACACCCATACTATGACAAAACTCCCCCATACCCTATTTACACCTACATAGTAATCCCAATATATTCTTCCATACATGGACGCAAGTGCGTGAAGCACATGAACATAATTAGTACGTACAACCCCTAATACACACTAATATATACGTATCAAGCTCGACCTCCACAGTGATAAGTTTACACACAATCACACCCAGATGGGTGAATTGCACAACCAGTGAATGCTCACACATACGGGCGCGATTACATTGTTGCATATATCGAGCCAAAATAGTATGCATATGTACATGTGAGGGGTACACGTAAATGAAGTGAGCGTGTACCCCCTGTATTTATACCCGTGCGTGAATATACACATGGAGACTACCACACAGGTACAAATGTGTTTAGAAATGGGAACCCCATCACTACACTTAATGTATACTCTCACCCATCCGCACGGATGTGTAAGTGTATCTCCGGTGTATATGTTGAGGCTTATATGTAGAGTTGTTGAAGGGAACGTCGTTGAAATTGTGAATGAATGGGTAGAGTTGGGAATTGTAACCGGTGGTGGACTAGTGTTGCTTGGAATTGTGAATGGATTAGGGTGGTAATGAGGTAGGCATTGAGTATGGGTTACTGTAAGTTGTTTGTTAGAGTTGCTAGGGTGAGCTAAAGCTCATAATGTATATAATTGATTTTTCATGATAGTTTTTAAAGAATCCATTCATAATAAATTTTTTTAAGTAGCGTTGGTTTGCTACGTGGAAATAGTTTTTAGTTCCATTTATTATATTTCTCCATTCATACTATGAATGACGTTTACTTTCTATGGCGCGTATTCTTTTTTTACATTAGTTATTTCCATGGTAACGTAATTTTGTTTGGTTTTTTAACGGCTAAAATCTAATTTCACTTCATAATTTGTAACTGAATTGTAAGTATGTATTTGATTTATCCTTATGTCATAATGTTATTTTTGATATTCTGGTTAATTACGATGTATTTATTGTTGTTTTCATAAGAGTGTTTATGTATATGAGATTGGTTGTGAGTTTTTAATTGTATAATTAATTTATTTATCTGTATGAGTGTGGGTGTAAATATTGTTGTATATATCGAGTTTTAGTGAGTATGTATATGCGTATATGTGAGGGAGCATATGTATCTGTTGTGTGTGTGTGTTTTGCGTGTGTGTGTGTTTGTGTGTGAATGTGTATTTGGGTTTGTTATTTAGGATTTGGGATGTATGTGTTAATTTGTCTGTGTGGGGGGAGTGGTTTTTGGTGTATATTGAGGTTTATAAGTTAGTATAGGTTTGTGTATAAGTCTTGGGTCTGTGGTTTACGTGTGGGTTTTTTGTGTGTGAATGTTTAGGTTAGGGGGATTGCTATATAAGTTTGTTATAGGGTTTAGCAAAGGGAGATTTTATCGTTATATGCTTTTATGAGTTTTGGTTTATCATGGTTTTTTTTAGGTAATTTGTGGTATTTTGTATATTTTAGGTGTTGGTTATTTTTTTACATTGTTTCATTCATAATTTTTGAGTGGTGTTCGTTTTGCCACGTGAATAACCGGGTGGTGGACTAGCGTTGCTTGGAATGTGAATGGAATAGTGTAGTAGTGAGGTAGGCATAGAGAATGGGATTGGGTTACTGCAAGTTGTTTGTTAGAGATGCTAAGGTGAGTTAAAGCTCATAAATGTATATAATGTTTTTTGTGGGTGTGTAAGTATTGTTGTATATGTCGAGTTTAGTGAGTATGTATAGGCGTATATGTGAGGGAGTATATGTATCTTTTGTGTGTGAGTGTTTTGCGTGTGAGTGTGTGTTTTGTGTGTGAATGTGTATATGGGTTTGTTATTTAGGTTTTGGGATGTATGTGTTAATTTGTCTGTGTGGGGAGGGAGTGGGTTTTGGTGTATATTGAGGTTTATAAGTTAGTATAGGTATGTGTATAAGTCGTGAGTTTGTGGTTTACGTGTGTGTATTTGTGTGTGAATGTTTAGGTTAGGGGGTTTACTATATAGGTTTGTTATAGAGTTTAGCAAAGGGAGATTTTATCGTTATATGTTTTTAAGAGTTTTGTTTTATCATGGTTTTTTTTAGGGAATTCGTGGTAATTAGTCTATATTTTCGATATGGATTATATATAGGTTATATATGGATTATATACTTATATTTTTTCATTTATACTTTAATTATTTAAAAGTATTATTTTTATATTTTAAAATTTTGATTTTTTAGATTGGAAGTCCACCTGAAGATTGTCGATCAAGACAAGAAACGATTGTAGTGGCGGTTTTTTTGACTATTTATTAAATTTTATGTATTGATTAAGTCTTTCCTTGTTTGTTTTGCAAAATAGTGGTTTTGTCTCAAATAATATTTTATAATATTTTACTATAAAATTGGATTTAATCCTAAATCTGATTTTTTTTCCCTGTAAATTTGGATATATTCCCTAATATTTATTATTTATATAGATAGATATATATATAATAACAATTTAACAAATAAAACATATGCATACATACATACATATATGTACATACCTACATATATATGTATATATACATGCATATATATATGAGTACAGGACACCACAAATAAACGTAGAACACAACGAGAAACGAAAACATAAAAACAAACAAGAAAACGGACTTTTTTAACAACGAAAAAACAGGATACAAGACAAACAATACAAGGAATATTCCCCTTCATCAGCTGCCCCTGGGTCGACTCAATGCGTGTTTCGAAGGTAAGGGCAGAACACGATCCGGTCGCAGCAGTCCTTCCTGCAAAATGAGTTAAATAAAATTGTTTTGCAGAGGGGTAAAAAAGTTTTTAAAAAGTGACAAGAACAGGACTTAAAAGCAATACAAATAAAAATACAGTACACATAAAGAATAAAAACAGGACAAGGAACCAACATTGAGGACTTTTTTAAGCCTAGACTGTGGAAAAATTCGTTGGAGCGCAAATTCATATATATATACATACTGATGCTGAAATTCCAATGAAGGAACCTTGGATCTAGGTTAGAAACCGGGTTTTTCTCTGTTGGCAAGAAATCTTGAAATAAAACTGAAAAGAAAGAAGACATACATACACACATATAAACAAATGCACACACTCCCACACAAAACACACGCGCGTGTGTGCGTGTTGTGTATGTGCGTGTGTGTAAGCCTGTGTGTACTGCAGTTCCGTTAGGTTGTTAGATTTCACTTCTCCATCCTACCAATAAATATCAGTTTTTTGTTTGTATATGTACGTGTATATGTATGTATGTATGTATGTATGTATGTATGTATGTATGTATGTATGTATGTATGTATGTATATATATATATATATGTACATATACATATATATTTATGCATATATATATATATATGTACACATATACATAAATATATATATTATATATGTACATATACATATATATATATATAATTATATATATATGTACACATATATATATATGTACATATATATATAATATATATGTACATATATATGTGTACATATATATATATATGTATGTAATATATGTACATATAATATAACATATACAATATATACATATCTATATGTATATTAAACTCATATATCTATATATATATATATGTATATATATATATATATATATAATATAATATATTATATATATATATATATATATATATATATATATATATATACAT
>NC_042997.1:132827927-132830427 GCF_006345805.1 Octopus sinensis | reverse complement strand
GCCCACACGGAGTCCATAGTGATAATGAGTGTTTCTTTAAAATATTCCATTATAAGCAGTGACGTCAAAATTGGTTGGATGGATAAGATTCCGACATTGGTACCCTTAGTAAGTACATTTGAGATAAATGCATACCTATTTTAATCAATAAGTTAAAACTCAGCTTGTGGTCTAACTCCACTCAGGTCGTAGAGTGGTTTACTTCTATTACTAATAAGGACAACACAAAATTTATACAATTCGATATATCTACTTTCTACCCTTCGATAAACCCTAGTGTACTCAATAAGGCCCTATGGCACGCACATAATAAGGCAGGCCTCTCCAGGGAGGAAATTAATGTGATATTAGCAGCTAGAAAGTCTTTCATACAGTTGGATAATAAGTTGTGGGTCCGCAGAGATACCCCCAACGCGTTCGATGTGCTAATGGGAAGTACAGACAGCGCCCAGATAGCCGATTTAGTCGGAATCTATATTCTCTATGAATTGGCCGACCAATTCCCGGACATCTGTGGCGGTCTATATCGAGACGATTGTCTACTTTACCTCCAGAATGTTCCGAACAATAGGATACAGAAGATTAAGAACAGATTAACTAGATTTTTTTAGCAGAATGGGCTTGAGCATAGTTTTTGACGACGAATTAACTAAAGCCTAAATCTGTTACCCTAAATTTGCAGAATAATTCATATTTCCCTTATCATAAGCCTTCTACTAATCTTAAATATATCAGCATTTTCAGTAACCATGCCAAAACTATTACCGATAATTTAGTTTAAAATATTTCCTTAAGACTGTCAAAATTATCTCCTAATGTTGGCATCTTTAACCAGAAAGCGGAATTTTATAACGCCGCCTTGTCAAAAGCCGGTTATAGAGATAAAGTATCATATAACGACCCGGCCCATTCTAAACCTATATATACTTCTCAGGATAAGAAAACTAATAACAATAGAAATAGTGAGAATAATGATTTCAGCTCTAACAACGTCGGCACCACTATACTTAAGAAAAATAATTTACGGACCAGGGGAGGCAATCGGCAACCAACCCCAATTTTCCAGCACAGAAATATTCCCTTTAATGTAACTGGTAACACTTTGAACAATTCTATGTCCACTAAAAACTATATCTGGTTTGTCATACCTTTCGGAAAACAAATCAAGTCAAACCTTCCTTTGCAGTTCCGTGAAGCCGTAGCTAGGAACTTTCCCAGGAATTCTAGATATTACTCTACTATCAATTAGCATAAGGTAAGGATTGCATTCTCCAACACTAGAAATCTATCGCAAATTATTGCCTCCCATAATAACAAGCTGCTAAACAAGGATTCTTCACCCGGGAGTTACAACACTATTCTTACCAATTCCAACCAAACATACAATAATAATAATAGAAATAGTATTGATAATAGCAACATTCATAACAGCGTTGGCATTTACAGTGGTAATATTAATAATATTAGTCGGATTATTAACAGTGGTAGTGTTGGTGGTAACAACGGCAGCATTTCTAATAACGTATTCTTTTATTCTTGTAAATCCGACTTGGAACTATAAGTCGAATTTACTATAGTAAAAGAATTATTTAAAGATCATTGTTTATACCTTGTCTTGTATGTATATTTGTCTGTGTATATGTGTGTATGTTAGTGAGTATATATAGGTGTGTGTGTGTGTGTGTGCGTGTGTGTGTATGCATTTATATAACTATGTATGCATGTACACCTGTATGTGTGCGCATGCTTTATGTTTGTGTGCGTGTGCGTGTGTGAGTATATAATACATAGCAGAGATAACAGGCATTCTTTTTGACTGCATTTAAGCGACTTTTTCTTTTATCAAGTTTGTCTGCTTAATGACAAATCACGATTTTATCATGATATCTGTACTCTTGAATTTCATTGAAAATATCTTGGAGCTCGCTGCACACTTGACAAGTATCTTTCACGGTTGCCCCGGGCCGACAAATGCCTTTAGAATTTGGTACTAAGAAGTTGCTTGGAAACCCAGCGTATACACACACACACACACACACACACACACACACACACACACACACACACACACGAACACACACACATACATATATATGCGTATGTATGTGTATGTATGCGTGTATGTCTTTGTGACTGTATTTGTCTCCTAACCAGTATTGGTTTGTTTATGTCCTCGTAAATTAGCGGTTCGGCAAAAGAGACGACAGAAGAAGTGCTAGACTTGAAAGAATAGAAACTAACTGCGACCGATATCTTTGAATAAAACCCTTCACGGCGGTACCCCGGGTGTGGCCACAGTCCAATGATTGAAACAACTGAATGGTAAGAGATATTCAAGAATAACTTCTGTATACGGTTACTTTAATAGTTATATCTAAGCATACAGCAGCATTTACACAAACTTATTTCTTTATTGCCCACAAGGGGCTAAACATAGAGGGGACAAACAAGGACAGACAAAGGGATTAAGTCGATTACATCGACCCCAGTGCGTAACAGG
>NC_042997.1:132820427-132822927 GCF_006345805.1 Octopus sinensis | reverse complement strand
GACTAGTGTGGAAATAAATACTCGCTAAAACCAGTTTGTGAAAGCATCGGCCATATTTCGTCATTTAGACTACCCCACGAAGCATATCCTATTCAATAGCCATATAAATACACACATTGTGTGTATTTGTGTGTGTGCGCTCGCATACATGCGTGTTTTTAATATAGATGGATGTTCTTATACATATGATTCTCTACGTGTAAATATGGCTCATAAATAAACACGTATATGTGGATGTATGTGAATGAGTGTCATGTACGTAACACATAATTATGCCTTTGAAGAATATGATCTAACATTTTGTGATAAAATATGAAACTGATCTCCCTCCCCACGTATCAGTTGATACTCATTTGTGTTTATTTTCCATAAAATTGAATCTACTTTCGCCAATATAATTTATTGACTCGGTTGTGGTAAATGTACAACCCACCTTGGGACGGTTTGAAACTTGAATTCGAGAAATCAGAGTTTAACGATTCTAATGTAGGTTCGAAAAAGGCCTATTATTTTTATGATTGTTAATTAAAATATCTATTTCTTTACTACCCACAATGGGCTAAACACAGATGGGACAAACAAGGACAGACAAACGGATTAAGTCGATTATATCGACCCCAGTGCGTAACTGGTGCTTATTTAATCGACCCAGAAAGGATGAAAGGCAAAGTCGACCTCGGCAGAATTTGAACTCAGAACGTAGCGGCAGATGAAATACCACTAAGCGTGCTAACGATTCTGCCAGCTCGCCGCCTTGTTAATTAAAATACCGTTGACGTCGACTTTGTCTCTCATCCTTTCGTAGTTAATAAAATATATACCAGTTGAGCAATGGGCTCGATTTAATCGACTGGCCCCTTCTCACAAAATTTCAGTCTGACCTTGTGAACGCATAGAACGAATTGTTAATGAACATTACGAATAGACAGAAATGTTAAACTATGAGATTCAGCACCTCATTTTGTATGCTCAACAAGTTCGAAATATGTACATATACAATAGTACACATGATATATTTTCGCTTTGGTTTATGTCATATTTATTTCCACAAATATCTTATCGACTATGAAGCACTGAATTATAAATAGTGAATACTTAAACCTAAAAGAAAAATATCTTTGCTTACGGCTGAATATCTTACTTCCCGTAGTTACTGTCTTCTCCCACTGTGTGTGTATGTGTGACTTGATGCATTCATGTTTATTGAATGGATCTTTTTTCATTATTGTATGTTTCCTCTTAAGAAAGATATAGAAATCACTAAAAGATGCATTTAGGAAGTTGTACTGCTGTACTCTAAAGTGAGAATACACTTCATTGTTTTAACACTCGATTTAATCCTTTACAATTTCTATTTGAACTGAGGTTAAATATCGGAATAGAATTTGCAATTCTTATCAATTCTGAATGGCATTCAATATTTTGTGGCTTTTTTTTTTATCAATGTATATAGCCAACTTTCTGTTTTCGATGTATTACAAAATTTTTTGTCACCGTTGTAATTTTTCACACACTACCTTAGGTTAAAGCATACAACATCATAAACTTCCATCTCTTCATCAATACAATATTTAAAACACGGCTCCACATCAGCTCAGTTAAATGTTTCACTCGATAGGAGAAAGTGTTTTCATTCATTTCATCTGTTTCTCATTAAACTGTCGGCATCTGTCGCATAGATTAACAATATCAACACAAAACTCGTTGCACTTATTCCCTTTTCCTTCTGGGCGTTATTTTTTGAACAAGTTCTCACTTAACTTTCAAGGGAATGAAATTCTGCTTACACGTTCGACAAGCATTTTATGAAAAGATTCAAAATTCGTCCACACTTTTACAATGGAAATTACTTTTCGTTTCAATAGTTTGAAAGTATGTGAACTGCATTCATTAGTGAGTACGTGAGCCAGAAGCAAATCTCATTTTACCTTTCATTTACTATGGGTGGTTTGTCATATGATAGCGAGAAATATTGCAAACAGGAAATATTATTAGTAACCTTATGATGCCAGGCAACAGTAACAGCTGGTCTATGGCAGAAGACTATATTCAACTTCACTGAAATAACAATACTAACTACTTGTGCTGCTCAATTCGATCTGTATAAACAGAAATATATTGAGGAAGTGTTTCAGTGTCATTATCCAGTCTTTCTACTGTATAATGGACGCAGTCATTTAAAATACTCGCTGAGAAACTCACTCCAATTAATGATCTCTTCGAAACATATTCTTTTAATTTGCAAAAAACGTTATTATTGTCTTCATTACGCCTGAGTCCTCTAAATATTGTATCATATTTGCTACCTATGAAGGCAACACATTTCGGAGAGGTCATTTTCCTCCAGAGTTTCCTATACATAATTAGTAATTGTGTCTGCAGTCTCATTAGGTGTTTTCTGTAACTCAATCAGTTTTGACAGTAAACCACAATTCTTCCAAAGTACTAATTACAGGAAGTAGCTATATTAAATTATGATTACTACTCTCTGTAGCAATTT
>NC_042997.1:132792927-132815427 GCF_006345805.1 Octopus sinensis | reverse complement strand
TTTACTCTTTTACTTGTTTCAGTCATTTGACTGCGGCCATGCTGGAGCACCGCCTTTAGTCGAGCAAATCAACCCCGGGACTTATTCTTTGTAAGCCCAGTACTTATTCTATCGGCCTCTTTTTTGCCGAACCGCTAAGTAACGGGGACGTAAACACACCAGCATCGGTTGTCAAGCAATGCTAGGGGGACAAACACAGACACACAAACACACACACATGTATATATATATATATACATATATACGACAGGCTTCTTTCAGTTTCCGTCTACCAAATCCACTCACAAGGCATTGGTCGGCCCGGGACTATAGCAGAAGACACTCGCCCAAGATGCCACGCAGTGGCACTGAACCCGAAACCATGTGGTTGGTTAGCAAGCTACTTACCACACAGCCACTCCTGCGCCTATACATATATATATATATATGTATATGTATATGTATATATTGCATGTTTACATGTAATATGTATACATGGATTTATATATTCTAGCTGTTTGGGTGTATATGAAATAAAACAATTGAAAAAACAGCTGCTATACATAAATCTATGTATACTATTTCGCGGATATGTCCTCTGCAAATGAATCAGCATACAGTATAAAATTCTTTTCTGTTATAATATTTTATATATGAATTATTATGTATATCCAGTATGCTTATGTGCACACACTACTCCATGAATAACCTTGTGTTAGTTAAACACTCATTACTTGCATAGAATTCTTATATACTTCCCTCTCACTTTATTGTAAACTAGATTCTTAATTCATATTTTTATTTATATATAAACATAGTCAACCTACTAAATATCGATATTTATAATTTTAAATAATGTTTACTATCATTTTTATAGCTATATTATCTCCTCTACATTGTTAATTTTCAGTTTTACAGTATCTATTGTACCTCTGAACGTTTTTTAAAAAATATTTATAACCAGAGCAAGTACTTACTATCTTAATTCTGTAATATTAACAACTAATTTTCCTATTTTTATTTTTATTTTTTATCTTATATTTAGCACACACAAATGAATATAAGTTCTTACACTAACATAATTCCAATATATGTAGCTCTTGAAGTATTTCTACTACCTTTTATTCTCGTTGCATTCTAGCAGCCTACTATATAACTACATTCACTAGTTTAGTTTCATTCTCACACAAAAAATCTTTTAATACACACCATACCTAATATTACTTATAACTGTCAAGTCATATCCTAATTCAAACATAACTATGCCGTTCCATTGGATTCCTCTATTAAACTTCCTATGATAAATGACTTACTTGGAGTTTTGAATTACTTATCTACTTACTCTTCTATAGAGGGAGAATCTCTTAAACATTTTTCACTCATATTTTCATAGCTGCTGGCTTAAATACGCACGACTTAAGTTAGAGAAGGAGTGCGTATTATAAACAAGGTTTAGGTTTTTCAGAGGTACAGCCCTCTAAAAATCCCCTGCGTATTATACTCAAAGGCGGACTATACTCGAAGATTTACGGTATATATTTATGTAAACCGTATGTATTTTCTTTTAAAAGAGACGCGACGCTTTCATATCTTTATTCATAGGGTCTGTGTAGGATTGGTGCGTGGTTACAAGGCTGTGAATGAAAATAGAATTGTCAGAAAATGTTAAGGAGGAAACCAAGATAGTATCATCTGAGAGAGTGGGCGTTGTTGCATATGGCAGCAAAGAAATCACTGATGAATTAAAGGATGGGAGTTGGGAGCAGAACTAAACTCTGAAATACGCCGCAGTTGATAGAATGAGTGACAAAAAGATTCCTCAAAATACGCGATAACAGTGCAATTGCATAAGTGCCTCGCAGTCCTAAAGACTAGTCTCTTTCGGCGGACAGAGGAAACTCACTCGCTGAGGGATTTGACATTACGGAAACCGTATTGAGGGACACACACGCACGTACGCACGCAACACACGCATATACATGCATATGCGCGCACGCACACACACGCAAACACACATACGATATGTACGTATGTGAAGGACGCGTTAGTTTTCTTTAAATAACTTCTAGAACATTCTCTAATTCGTAGTATGGTCGACCTTCACTAAATTTAAGTGTGGTAGTTTATCACATTAATAACAGCGTGACAGGGTTTACGAGACTGTCAATTCGTTCTGTTTGGATGATTACTGAATGTCATTTATATCAACTCATGTATTGAAATTTAGGTGCAATGGCCTAGTGGTTAGGGCAGCGGAATCGCGGTCGGAGGATCGCGGTTTCGATTCCTAGACCGGTCTTTGTGTGTGTTTATTGAGCGAAAACACCTAAAAGCTCCACGAAGCCCCGGCAGAGGGGGGTGGCGACCCCTGTTGTACTCTTTCTCTCATTCTTTCTTCCTCTTTCTTGAGTAACGCTGCGATTGACTGGCGTCCCGTCCAGCTGGGGGGTAACACATACGCCATAGAAACCGGGAAACCGGGTCCATGAGCCTGGCTAGGCTTGAAAAGGGCGAAGAAGAAGAGAAATATGGTGAAATACGAAAATTCAGCCAAATGTTGATGTCTCATCCCTGAAGCAGTTCTCATGTGTCGCAGATGGTAATAGTTGTTTACGAATAATACGATACAAAACAATAATATCAAGACAACCTGTTGAAGGTTGTTGTTATATTATTATATTTATTTTACGTTTTCCCTTCGTTTGTTATAATTTAGTTTAATCTATGCACAAAGATATACATCATAGCTCTTGTTAAAATAACTTCTTAAGCAGTTTCTGAACAATACCTTATTCGACTTGAAATATTTTGCATTATCTCACTAAGAGTCTAATTTATCAAGCATACAGTTGTATGTATACATATGTGTGCGTAAGTGTATACATGAGCACATACATGCATATATATATATATATATATATATATATATAATATACACACACATATATATGTATGTATGTATGTATGTATGTATGTATGTATGTATGTATGTATGTATGTATGTATGTATGTATGTGTATATGCATGTGTATATGTATGTAATGTAACTGGATACAAAAGTGACAATTTTGATTAATTTAATTTTAAGATTTTCGGTTTTGTGAACTTTCATTTTGAATGTACAACGTTGCGATGCCAATTATTATAATCGCATTTATGTAAAGGAAATTGTGTTGCCATTTACTTGAACATGCACACACCACACACACACACACACACACACACCACACACACACACACACACACACACACACATATATTTATATATATGTATGTATCTATGTATTTATGTATGTATTTGTGTATTTATATATATGCATTTATGTATGTATGTATGTATTGAATTTCACTTTCTGTTTCTTGGGGAGATGGGGATTTTAATTCTATTTTATCAATTTATTTTTTTATTTACGTAAATGTTGAATTCGCTGCATATTTCACATCCCTAGAAGTAATTAAAAAAAAAAAGATGAAATTTTCAAGCCAAGAATCTTGCAAACCAAAATACAAAAACGAAAATATTCTAAACGCCTGACAAGCTAGCAAGACGCTGAAAAACACTGTTCTGCCATCTCAAGTTGAAAATAATCACCCGAAAGCCAGTTTTTTGTAAAAAAAAAATTTTTTTTAATGCATCAGCTCCAGTCTGTGTACAAACTGGAAGCACATATAAAGTAGAGAGGGTATGTCATTATTGAGGTCGCGAATGGCGATAAAAAGACTTTGACAAACGCAATTGACTGATTGATCGATCAAAAGATTAACTAAGCAATTAAGTTAATTAGTTAACTGTTAACGAATTAACTAATAAAAGAATTAAAATAAAACCAGTGCGTTTATTATTGGCCTAATAACTCTAACTGATACAACAAAATCTGCTTCAACACACGAGTTCTCAGCAAGAATCTAGCAAAACCAAACAAAAAAAACGAAAAGTTTATTTTCTTTGATAATAAAAGAATATTTAACGTGTTAACTTTTGTAATTCCTAATTTACTAGACTGGACATTCAAGCAATCAAACTGGATACAGATATCGATACTTTATGAGTTAGTCGTTGATTAAGTTCGATGCGACAAAGGCTGGCAAAAGTTCAAAATAGATCAGCCATTTGCTAATATGTCACAATAATTGTCCGAAAATCTGTTAATATCTCCTTATATGTAAACATAATTGGGTGAAAGTACAAATATATAACTATATACCTTTGCACTCTTACACCCCTCTCTCCCTTTGTTTCAGTTTTCCTCCTTCTCTCCCTATTATACTCTTTCTCTCTCTCTCTCTATCACTATTACTCTCTTCCTCTTTTTCCTGTTTTCTCTTTCTCCGTTTTCATTCTCTCATAACAAATATTATAGGACATAGCCACTAGATTACTGAATTTCTGGATTAATATATAAATAATTTGTAATGAAATCACAAGCATGGCTATGCAGTTAATGAGTTGGCTTTGTAGCCACGTGGTTTCGGGTTCAGTCCTACAGCCTGGCACCATGCGCAAGTGTCGAATACTATACCACCAAATAGATCATTGCCGTGTGAGTGAATTTGATAAACGGAAAATGTGTGGAAGCCCGTCATACATATGTATGTATATTATATAGATATATATATATAATATATATATATATATATATATATATATATATATATATATATATATATATATATATATATAATATATATATATATATATATATATGTTGGTCTGTCTTAAATTACGTCCTCGTCACCTAGCGGTTCGGCAAAAAACACAGACAGATTAAGAACCTGACTTAATAAGTACTGGAATCGGATTTTTTGCCTAAAATCCTTCAAGGTGGTACCCCAGTATGGCTGTAATTGAGAGACTTAGACAAGTAAAATGAACAAAAGAGAAAACATTAAATGGTAAGTACGGGATTAAATATCTGGTAGCATTTAGTTGTGTGTCTCTACTTTCTGAGTTTAAAGGCCATCGAGTAATTGTCTTTGCTTTAGCAACGTTGCACTCAGTAAACTTAGAACCAGTTATGTAATGAATTTATTCAATCAACTTTACTCTTCTGTTAAAAGGAGCGGTCTTTTTCCTAATATTAGAAATACATTTAGTCGTATACATTTATGTTTATTAGAAAGCTGTTGTAGTTCTGTAGGCGTATCTTTCATGATAAACCAAGAGATAGAGAATTTAGGAATACACCACAAGCGTCGTAGCACTATTATCATTTCGCAACACATCATTAACAGCGAAATTCAAGTAGTCTACCTATTGCAATATAATGTTTGGCTCGCAGTTCAGTTCAGCTATTTATCATTCCACCAAAATTACTATATCATATCCTCCTATTTAAAACACAATTTATAAAGAAAATTGTTTCTATTTTCTTGCAACAGTACGAGAGACATGCGACACCAAAAGCACTTATGTGCTGCTAATGAAAATTCTTACATATTAAAAGGTCAGTTATATCCACCAGTCATGTATTCAACAGTTTTCAATATGCAATAGTTTAGAAATCTTTAACAAGCAATTAATTAAAACGATCACAGCCTAGACGAAAGAATATTATTTTAAAATAAGCGAAATTAACATTAAATGTACCGTAAATCATAGTAAAAGCTAATAAAAACTTTTTCAAAAACCTCATAGCTATTTAGATACTTTATTAATATGTACGACTTTGAATTGAACGATGCATCGCAATTAAGTATAAACATAACTATAAACAGCTGTTTACCACCACGTTTATATAGGACAGTTGAGTTGGCATGAAGGTTGTACTATACGTTTTGCAGATAATGTCTTGTTCTCTCTCTTTTTTTTTTTTTTTTTGGTTTATTTTCCGTTTTAATCTCCTAATCCCTCTTTAATTACTTTTCATTTATATTGATTCTGAACTTTGGCAAGAGAAGGGTACAGTTCCAAGAAAGCGTTAGGTCGATCTAATCGACCTTCATTCCATAACTGCTACTTATAACGGTAACTTTGGAGTTATGATGGTTGCAATGATGTAGTTTATCATGATGAGGCATTTTGATTTTTCTGCACGAACAGTCTTTCTAAGTGAGTTGAAATTTCTTCAACCACAGACTAAGAGAAAGTTCCCAGCTTTCCAGTTCTTACCTCTCAGCCTACGTCAATTCATTTTTATTGAGAAAGATAAGAACATTAAATATTCATTTCCCTTCTTTTATAGAGCTTTGTTTTAAATAAAAGGTAATATTACTGAAACTCATATTATGATGTATACACAGGTAGATATATATATAGATAGATACACGCTCTTACATACACACACACACACACACACACACACATATTATATATATATATATATAATATATATATATATATCTATATATATATAATATATATATACCGTTGGCAACTTTTTTCCTCCGTCTCCCTTCCTTGGATCTTTCCCTTTCTTATGTTTCTGACGAAGAGCTCCGCTCGAAACGTTAAATCCTCCTTCTTTCTTCCTTTCCTGAGCGTCCAATAACACTATACTTGTTTCCGTCCTCGCGTTGTTGTGTTTCATGTTTGGATTAGCTATATATATGTATATATATATATATATATATATATATATATATATATATATATATATATATATATATTATATATATATATACATATATACATATATATATATACATATATACATCAAAATACACAGATGGATGTACATATGTATGTGGTCTGTGTACATCCATCTGTGCTTAGGTGTATATAAATTATATCATGATTATTCTCTTTAGCATTTTAGTATGTGACTCTTCACTTGTTCCTGTCATAACTAGATTTTCAAATAAATAGATAAATGAATAAATAAAAAAAACCAATAAACAAATAAATAAAATCCTATATATATGTGTTTTCCTCCTTTTCCATTCTGCTGTTCAAGTACTTTTTCCTTTACCCATTTTTTATGTTTTTCATATCTTTCATAACTTGCGCACAAACACATACGTACATAGAGAGAGAGAGGGAAAGGGAGAGAAAAAGGAAGAAAGAAAGAAAGAAAGAAAGAAAGAAAGAAAGAAAGAAGGAAAGAAAGAAAGAAGAAAAGAAAGAAAAGCGTAAAACATATTTCCTCAATCTTGAACCATGGTGGCAGGGATTTTTAAAACTCTCTGAGGTATTAAGCAGCATCGTTTGACCTTTGGGTATCTGCCTAAGGGAGATTAAATCTTTTGCAAGAACTCACATTAAAATACCGAAGAGAATACTCGAAACCTCCTTCAAACCGCACTTACTGTACACACTAACTGGAATAAGAATCTTACAGATGATAAAAGTTTAGCAAAGACTAGGGACCTCCCCCAGCAGCACAAAGCGAACTAGCACTTCTCGATGTCGTTGTTGATTCTTTTTTTTTTTTTGTTTCCATTACTACTACTACTACTACTACTACTACTACACTACTACTACTACTACTACTACTACTACTATTACTACTACTACTACTACTACTACTACTACTACTACTACCACCACCACCACCACCACCACCACTACTACTACTACTACTACTACTACTAATAATAATATATATAATACCCCGACCACCACAACAACTACTACTGCGAGGACGACTACTATTACTACTACTACAACTACCACCGCCACTGCCACCACTACCATCACCACCAGCATACTACTGCGACAACAAATAGCACAACCACTACCACCACTACTACCACCATCACGACTATTGCCGCTACAACACAACCACTACTACTACTGCACATCCACCCCGATCACTGCTACTGCTACAACATTTTTCATGCTTCGTTTCTTTTCCCCTCTCTTCCTTAAGCGTGTTCTTTGCCGTACAACTTATCCTTTCTTCTTTATTTTCTGCCTGTATTTTGTTTCTGTTCCCTTGTTTCTTCTTTGTCCCCCACACCTTATTTTGCTTACGCATTTCTTTTTCTCCGACTACTCGTCTTTTAATTTCGCTTTTGTCTCCCGTCAGTCAATTTCTTTATTAACCATGTGGTTGAGAAAAAGAGAGGACGATACGAGGACAGATAAAACAACCAATGGGGTTAGGGTATCGAATGAGACGAAACGTATGACTAAACAAACAAAATATATACAATTAAATGAGAATAAGTGATTTACAAAACATGAAGCAGAGGACGCGGTCAACCCCACAAACCACATACTCATACTGAAGACTTTGCTTTCTCCTTTTTTATATTCTCATTTAAACAGGTTCTTTCACTCGCAACATACATGCTATAGACTTCCGTCTTTTACGAAACACACTTTGCGACAGGCATTTCTTCTCCAGCCTTATTTTCCGTTTCATGTGGAAAACGAAAAAGTCGATTAGCTCGAGATTGGAGATGAACATGCCTGTTGCAATTCCTTTCACTCTCGTCTTCCATACTACCTATTTCGTAACAGCAACTACCGAGAGAAAATAGGTTCGCTCCCCACTTATTCAGGGAGGTCGGCGGAACGATCATAATTATCGATTAGCTCGACAGTTGTACTCTTCTCGAATGCCACAGCAGGTGTTCAACATAATCCCAGAGATCAGTCACCTTGGAGCAGGCAACGATCTTCAGACGTTCAAGCTAATCTGAAGCACATTAGTTTCAAAGTTCGGAGGCTAAACGACTGTGCTCAACTGTTCCGAAAAGATAAGAGGCAAAGTAGACCACGGCGGAATTTGAACTCAGAACGTAAAGACGGACAAAATGCTTCTAAGTATTTGCCCGGCGTGGTAACGATTCTGCCAGCTTGCCGCCTTACTAATCATAACCACATTGCTGATATCACTAACCTACCAGGAAAGCCAGCAAAAGCCACGGCTATTGTCTCCTCTTCCGAAAATTAACGATTATCCTTCACTTTATTCAGTCATGCTGAGGTATCACATTGATGGGTCTTAGTCCAACCAATCGATCTAAACTTCTAGTATGTAACCTCTCAGTCTCTTGTGTTGAACCGCTAGGTTACGGGGTAATAAACAAACCAACACTGATTGTCAAACGATGTTGTAAAGGGAGTGGTGACAAGGGGCACACAAACACACGAATATATACACAATAATTTCTTTTAATATTTTTTAATAATTTTATATATATATATATATATATATATATATATATATATATAAAATTATTAAAAAAATATTAAAAGAATATTAAAAAATTTTCAAAAACATCAACACTATAAAAAAACATATTTACCATCTTTCACCCTTAGCCTTTGGTTTTCCCATCGATAAACCTCTCCCACGCACTCACATCCACATCTACACATTCACACACCCTTCAGACTACCTCTCGAACACCCTATGACTGACCATTCCCGCTACACACTTGTGCAATAACACACAACTACACAAAACAACCACGCCAGTTATGACAGCTGCTGACTTCTTCCTACGGCATTAACAGTCACAGAGATCACTCACAGACACATACACAGCTAGTATCCCACACATACACACACAGTTACCACCACACGCATACACACACACACGCTACCTTACATACACACGGTATCACACACACATATCACTGCCATCACACTCATACCACAACCACCACACACACTCAGCTAATGGTACACGCACACGCTACCATATATACATACACGCTATCACACACACACACATATGCTATCTCACAGAAGCACACACATACACACACCACACATACACACACCACACATACACACAGATACCAACCTTTCTTTCCACACTCCTGTCTTAGAAAGCACCTTTTCTTTGTCCATCTACTTCCGGTCATTTCAAAATGTAACTATATGTGGATTGTTAGCGATGTTTTTTTCTCCTCCAGCTTCCTTTTCTACTGGGCTTTACTCTGTCTCCTGTTTCTGAAGAAGAGCTTTGCTCGAAACGTGAAACACTTTCTTTCCTTCCAGAGCGTCTTATTAACACTTTGCGCGTACCACGTTCTCGCGTTGTTTTTTTTCTTGTCTTTTTCTCTGTTTATATATCAAGCATGTGAACTACGCACGTGCATTTTCCTGGCTGTTCCTCTCTTTTCCGTCTTCTTTCTCCTCTTTTGTGGAATCAGTGTGGCACAACGTGATAAGCCTCAACCTTTGAATTATGTGTATGGCTCAGAGAGAGGGGGAGAGGGGGAGGAAATGAATGAAAGAAAAGAAAAAGACAGAATGAAAGAAGAAGAAGAAGAAGAAGAAGAAGAAGAAGAAGAAGAAGAAGAAGAAGAAGAAGAAGCAGAAGCAGAAGCAGAAGAAGAAGAAGAAGATCATCAACAACGACAACAACGTAGCATCGATCACAGTATATTAGACTGGTACTTTATGATAACTTATCGACCCTCGCAAGGAGGAATGGCAGTGTTGTGCTCAAAGGTGATTTGAATCTACAAGAGAAGCAGAAGAGAGGATGCCTTAAAAATAGCTGGAAGTAGGATATTGAGGCCTAGCTAAAAAAGCAGAGTCCTACTCGAGCGAAGCAGAAAAGACAGCCCAGAATCGAGAACAGTCGAACAGGGAAAAAAGTCGTCTATGGTGTATGTTCCATACGGAGCTAAGAGTAAATAAGACCTCATTACTGGAGCCTTGACTTTCTTGCTGTTTACCAGATTGCGTGATAGGGTAGCAATCCAGAGATGTACAGGAAATATACAGAAGTAAGCAACATAACTTTAAATAATAACTGCTTGCAAATTACCTGGAGGCATCCTCGGTATGAAATGCAACATTTAAGGGGAGTGTTCACATGCTTAATGCAGTGAGCAAAAGAAGTTAAATTAATTAAAATTCCAAATTCCTGTTACTATGAGCAAAGAAAGAAATATATGATCTTAATTACTTAATGTTAATAGGATATGGTGGTGTATATATACATACGTACATTCACACACACACACACACACACACACACACACACACACACACACATATATATATATATATATACGTTGGTGCGAATGGTTTTTTATACGGCGCCGAGTTTACATTCCTGTAAATAATGATGATGATATTTTTATATAAGCTTAAAGCTTATGGCGATCACCGTGCAATGACTAAAGAAAATAGTCTAATAAAGGGGCATATAAGCCCTCGACAGAAAAAAAGAAGGCTTTACTATCTGCGTGGGAGTCGAACATATATCATATATCATTCATATCATATATATATAAACATAAGTATATGTATATATTTATAAAATAAATATAAGAGAGTGGTCACTATATTGATCACTCTAGCACCAGTTAATCCAAAAGGTTTCAACCACGATGAGTGGATTTCATCCAGATAGTCTTGGCTGACGAGCTACAAATGGATTATTGTAAGTAATATTACATTTAATTCATTAATAGCGAAACAATTGTCCCAAAATAATCTGTATTTTGTTATTTTTATTTGCCCTGTCCGTGTGAGCTAACAGTCGTACTTGGCTTTCATGGGAAACATGTATTTTCGTGGTTGAAACCTTTTGGATTAACTGGTGCTAGAGTGATCAATATAGTGACCACTCTCTTATATTTATTTTGTGAAAATATTATAATATGTTATAAAATATTATAATAATCCAGGTTTCTCGTAGCACTAGCCACTTGGTGTGGAATAAATATACTATTAAATTAGTATCTAATTCTCTCACCCTTATTAATTAATTATAATTATGCTGCATTTATTTCTAAATGCTGTATTTGTTTCCGTGAGAGTTTTGGCGCGCTGTGGTTGGGGCATTTGAATTATAACGTCGGTTGTAATCAATTGAACCACACGCGTATTTATCGTTATGGTAAAATCTGGCGTGTGATTGAGTGGATTTCATCCAGATAGTCTTGGCTGACGAGCTACAAATGGATTATTGTAAGTAATATTACATTTAATTCATTAATAGCGAAACAATTGTCCCAAAATAATCTGTATTTTGTTATTTTTATTTGCCTGTCCGTGTGAGCTAACAGTCGTACTTGGCTTTCATGGAAACATGTATTTTCGTGGTTGAAACCTTTGGATTAACTGGTGCTAGAGTGATCAATATAGTGACCACTCTCTTATATTTATTTTGTGAAAATATTATAATATGTTATAAAATATTATAATAATCCAGGTTTCTCGTAGCACTAGGCCACTTGGTGTGGAATAAATATACTATTAAATTAGTATCTAATTCTCTCACCCTTATTAATTAATTATAATTATGCTGCATTTATTTCTAAATGCTGTATTTGTTTCCGTGAGAGTTTTGGCGCGCTGTTGGTTGGGGCATTTGAATTATAACGTCGGTTGTAATCAATTGAACCACACGCGTATTTATCGTTATGGTAAAATCTGGCGTGTGATTGAGTGGATTTCATCCAGATAGTCTTGGCTGACGAGCTACAAATGGATTATTGTAAGTAATATTACATTTAATTCATTAATAGCGAAACAATTGTCCCAAAATAATCTGTATTTTGTTATTTTTATTTGCCCTGTCCGTGTGAGCTAACAGTCGTACTTGGCTTTCATGGGAAACATGTATTTTCGTGGTGTTGTTGAAACCTTTTGGATTAACTGGTGCTAGAGTGATCAATATAGTGACCACTCTCTTATATTTTTTTGTGAAAATATTATAATATGTTAAAATATTATAATAATCCAGGTTTCTCGTAGCACTAGGCCACTTGGTGTGGAATAAATATACTATTAAATTAGTATCTAATTCTCTCACCCTTATTAATTAATTATAATTATGCTGCATTTATTTCTAAATGCTGTATTGTATTTGTTCCGTGAGAGTTTTGGCGCGCTGTTGGTTGGGGCATTTGAATTATAACGTCGGTTGTAATCAATTGAACCACACGCGTGTATTTATCGTTATGGTAAAATCTGGCGTGTGTGATTGAGTGGATTTCATCCAGATAGTCTTGGCTGACGAGTACAAATGGATTATTGTAAGTAATATTACATTTAATTCATTAATAGCGAAACAATTGTCCCAAATAATCTGTATTTTGTTATTTTTATTTGCCCTGTCCGTGTGAGCTAACAGTCGTACTTGGCTTTCATGGGAAACATGTATTTTCGTGGTTGAAACCTTTTGGATTAACTGGTGCTAGAGTGATCAATATAGTGACCACTCTCTATATTTATTTTGTGAAAATATTATAATATGTTATAAAATATTATAATAATCCAGGTTTCTCGTAGCACTAGGCCACTTGGTGTGAATAAATATACTATTAAATTAGTATCTAATTCTCTCACCCTTATTATTAATGTATATATTTATATTATATATATATATATATATATATATATATATATATATATATATAAAATAATGTTACATTACTCGATAGTCAAGATAAAACTCTGAGTTTCTGGGAATCCACAACACCACATGCAGGAATAAAGAATTGTGCCCGCTAAATGGAGCTTGCATGTCCAAGCTACCGTAGACTCTATAACCACTAAAGACACCGTTTCGATGAAGAAATACGTAGGCCTTACAGAGGGTAATTTCAAGGCCAGGTTCAATAACCACACTTTGAGCTTTAGGCACTGGAACAAAAGAAAAGCGACACAATTATCTAATCATATTTGGTCTTTAAGAGATAAAGGTGTCGATTATAACATACATTGGAAGATTTTGGCCAAATGTAAGCCCTATACCAACGGCAGCGGAAGGTGCAGTCTATGCGACATGGAGAGATGGCTCATCTGGAAAAGCAGCTTAGACCCTACTACATGTCTAAACTCAAGGACAGAACTTTTCGGATCATGCCCAAATGTAACTAAATTTCTGTTACGTTTTTGGTCCCCTAAAGAAAACAGATAGAACATGCTTTCTATGTTATGTCCCAGGAAGGTTTTTTACCTCATCATACCTTCTATCATATATTTTTTATATATATTTTATGCATATATATTTTTTATATATTTTTATGTATTTTTATATAATTTTTTTATGGCGAAAAATGCGTGTGAAGATGTGTACGTTTACATAGCGATGTATAAGTACGCAGGCAAGCAGAGTTATAACAGTAATTTCCCTTTGTATAACGGTATTTTTTTCATAGCGTTTTCAAATAGCCAGATAACCGAAGAGATGGCGTTGTGGATTCCCACTTCGGCATCTGAAACTCAGAGTTTTATCTTGACTATCGAGTAATGTAACATATTATTTTATAGATAAATTTCCTCTATTTACATAATATTGAGGTCTCTTTCTTTCTTTTGTTATCTTGATCGCCATGTTGATTCGCTAGCCTCTGCACGCATTTTTTTTCTCTCCTTGTTTCTTTCTGTGTTTCTTTTCTGTGTATCTTTCTGTTGAAGAGCGTAGGCTCGAAACGTACAAGACTTGTTTTATTTATATTCCCGAGCGCCATACTAATACAATTGTTTGTTTGTATTCCACCTGCCTTCGTCTTTTGTTTATTTTCATAAAGCTTCCCGTTATATATATATGTTCGCCATGATAGATCGCTAACCACTATACAATTTTCTATTTTCTCTCCTTGTTTATTTCTATGTTGCTTACTGTCGAAGAGCGTAGGTTTGAAACGTTAAAGACTCTCACTTCCCAAGCGTTAAACTAATACATCTGTTTGTTGTTTACACACCGGTCTTGTTATTTTATTTTCTTTGTAAATTCTCACTTATATATATATATATATATATATATATATATATATATAGTGCATCCTTAAAGAGAGCGCAATAATCACTTTCAGACAGGCACATATTTACAATAGGCAATCGCTTCCTCACTTTCTTTCTCCCTTTATCTCCTTCCCTCCCATAGTTTCATTCCCTTTCTTTTACTCTACTTTATGTCATTCCGTCTTTCTCTTTTTCGCATCTAAACGCACTTTTCCCTCCTGCCGACTTCTTTCTGCTTCCCTCTCCTCGTCTCTTTGTCCCCTTCTCACTCTTTGTTCTGACGTTTGTTTCATTCTAATTCTCTGTCAATTAAACTTTTACCCAGGCTTTCACTCCCCTACCAATTTTTACCCTCTATTCCTCATTACCTCTTTCTCCGTCTTTCTAACATACACCCTCTCATTCTCTCTCTCTCTCTCTCTCTCTCTCTCTCTCTCTCTCTCTCTCTCTCTCTCTCTCTCAATCACTTTCTCTCTCCATTCCCCCACACACTATCTCTATCTCTATCACTCTCTCTCTCTGTCTCTCAACCCCCTTGTTCAACTATTTATTTCATTCCGTCTTTGTATCACCATCTCACAACTATCATATATTTATAAGACCTCCCTTACTCATCTCTTTTCCTACAACTCATCTCTCTTAAACACACGCCATTTCTTTCCCCTCTCTCAATCTCTCAATCTTCTTGAAACGGATATTTACACAGATTTCTTATAACTATTACCACCATATCCCGATGTCTCCTCCTTTTTCTATAGCTCTCTCCTTCTCCCTTCCCATTTATCTACCTCTCTCTTTTTCTTCTTCTTATCCCTTTCTCACAATGTCCGCCTCATTTGTCTCCGCCATTAGAAATTTCGAAACTTTCCATATTCAATCCAACATTTCTACTTCTACCTTGCTGATTCTTCTCTACTCGTTTTCTTAACATCGTTCTGCCATTTTTATCTCTCATCACACTTTCTTTCGCTCTCTCTCTCTCTCTCTCTCTCTCTCTCACACACACACACACACACACACACATACACACACACACCACACATACACACACATGCATGCATGCACACACAGACACACGCATACACCCTTGCACACCCTTCTCAACTTATGCCATCATTATTGATTTCAAGTTTTAGCACAACGCCAGTAATTTCTGGGGAAGGAGTAACTTGATTAAATTGACTCCAGTGCTTCACTGCTACCTATTTCATCGATTCCGACAAGATGAAAAGCAAAATCCTATAAACACATATTAACTCGAGACTGTTATTCTTTCCTGTACTTCCATTCTACCTGCTTTCTCAATTTTTCTTCATTTTCAGGCTTGGACTTTTAGATATGATATACTTGTATATATATATTGTCGCACATGCATACATACATACACACACATATGTGTGTATGTATATATAATCTATTATATAAAAAATATATATATAAATGTATGTATATTATATATGTGTAATATACATATATATTGATAAAAATGGTAGACAATAAAAGAATGAAAGAGACCCCGATATTATGTAGAGGAATTTATATGTGACAATTATTCAGTAGCTATGATAAAACTCCGAGTTTCGGATGCCGAGGTGGAAATCCACGCTGCCATCTCTTCAGTTATCTGGCCATCGGAAAAAGTTTTTCCGAAACTCGGAGTTTTATCATGGCTACCGAATAATTGTCACATATTACTTTTATAGATAGTACATATACATATATATATATATATATATATATGTGTGTGTGTGTGTGTGTGTGTGGTGTGTGTGTGTGTGTGGTGTGTGTGTGTGAGTGTGTGTATACATACATATATATAATATATAATATATAATACATACATATATAAAATTTATATATATACTCTTTTACTCTTTTATTGGTTTCAGTCGTTTGACTGCGTCCATGCTGGAGCACCGCCTTTAGTCGAACAAATCGACCCCAGGACTTATTCTTTGTAAGCCTAGTACTTATTCTATCGGACTCTTTTCTATTGCCGAACCACTAAGTTACGGGGGTGAAAATACAGCAACATCGGTTGTCAGGCGATAGTGCAAGGACGAACAGAGACACACAAACATATACATACATATATACATTTGTATATATATATATACGAGGGGTTTCTTTCAGTTTCCGTCAACCAAATCCACTCACAAACTTTGGTCGGTCCGAGACTATAGCAGAAGACACATGCCCAAGGTGCCACGCAGGGACCTTTCGCCAAGTCATCTGACGAAACACATCTGCACTAAATGATGCACCACATCTATTTCTACAGCGTCTAACACGCGGTAGATCGCTGCGGGATGGGTCGAAGCGATCGTAGTGTTTAATGTAGAATCTCATGAATTTCATTTTCTTTCTATTTTCTCACATGTTATATATAAATGCATGCATATCTTTTGTATATCTTTTCTTATAGCAATTACTTGTTTCCGTATTTCGAATGCATCCATGCTGGGACACCGCCTAGAATGATTTAGTCTCGAGCAAATCGATTTCCGTACTGAAGCCTGGGATTTATTGCATCAATCTCTTCTGACGTACGGCTAAGTTACGCTTATCACGCGATGGTAGGATAAACCCGCGCACGCACACACACACACACACACACACACACACACACACACAAACACACACATACACATTTACACACATCAACATTCTGTGCGTGTTACGAAGAAATTGAATCTATAAACCTCTTTGGTTCCTTTACAGGAATATAAGTTGATTGTATTAAAACTTCACTATACAACAGAAGTATTCAGAAGTTTGTTAAAATATTCTATCCAACATCGTTGAAATTCTGTCTTTATATACTTAAACGTATGTTGGAAGATCAGTTGATCAAAGATCAAAGCAAACCAAATTACACTTGATTAGTTCATAGGTTGTTTTGAGAGCATCAAACAACTTCTTGCAATGGTTACATCCTGCATATAGCGACACTTTTCTACTTTAACCCGTTAAGCTATTCATCTTGCACTTTATTTAAGTCGACTTTTGTATTTTCAATAACAGGTATTTGAATTAATCTTCTTTCGTGGAATTGTTAGAGCCTGCATATAACTACTGTTTTCCAGTTTTCCTGTTACGCTATTCTTCTTCTTATTTTGCATAAGTCACTGCTTCTTTTTTCTATAATAGGAATTCGAAGCAATCTCTTTTGGAAATAGACAGTTACTTCTTTACTGCTCCCAGCAGACATTGTGTTACACATAAGACATATTTAGTATTGTTACTGGCATCGAGATTATTAATGATGTTCTTGTTCTTGCTATTGTCGTCACTGTTGTTGTTGCTGTTGTTGTTGCTGATGTTATTAGGCAAATATTTTAGAGACATGTCGACAACTGGTCGCATTTATTAATGGCAATGGAATTTTATAGCGCGGGAAGATGGCTGTTATAGATATTGACAAAATATCTATACAGCCTTAGATAACGCATTGATCTCGTTTGTTTTCGGTTTTCGTTATTATTTTCGTTTTTTTTTCTTTTGTTTTTCTTTTTTTTTTTAGTCGATTGGACATGTTTGGATCCAAGCCAATAGTTTAGTTCTGTTGATTGGAGTAAGAATCAATAAGCATCACCCATATTGAGACGGAAAAAAACCCATTTCTTTCTTTTTCTCTCTCTCTTTCTCACCGTTACCATTGTTCTAATCAAGTGATAACAATACAGAAATACACGAACATGTATGTATATACAAATGCCTATGTGTGTATGTATATGCACCCCCCCCCATATATATATGTATATAATATATAAACGTAAATATCTATATCTGTATCTATATATATACATATATACATATCTATTTCTATATTTGTATTCATATCTATACATATATGATTATTATATATCTATTCATCTACCTATCTATACGTATGCACACACACGTACACACACTCATAGCGCACAGGCACACACATACAGATATACAATATTATATAGCTGTGTTACAACTCTGTCATGGAGAATATAAAGGATAGTTTGCTAAAGTATATACTGACACCTACTCACAAATTTTCGATATACATGCACATACGCAACAAACGACGTACTATAAAAACAAATATGTTATAGCTTTCGACACAATCGTCATATATCATCGACTAACACTAGATTCTGTCCACCTATATATATACACTAATGCAAACATGTATACACGAACGAACACCTTTAACAACGGGAGGGGTACACAATAGATTTTATAGAATATATTTACTTGTAGGAAGGTGTTGATTTATTCGGACACTACTCGCTTCTCTTATTGTCCGGAAGATCAAATCGAGCAAGAAGTACTTCGTAACGAAGAACGCAATCATCGGCTTATAAATGTAAGTGTATGTGCGTATGTGTACTGTGTATGAAGCGTGATGTGTGTGTGTCTGTCTGTCTGTGTGTCTGTGTGTGTGTCTGTGTGTGTATGTGCGTATCTGTGTGTTTGAGTGTGTGTAGAAAAGAGTGAGAGGGAAAGGCAGGAAGAGAGAGAGAGAATGGGGCTATTCATTTTTTACAAATTTGCAAGGCAGTGTTTGACAGCGTCTTCCAGTTTTCACCGATCGTGGTGTCATGAAACAGATTGACAAAGAAATGATAGGCCAATCTTCGAAGTAAATGTCAACCATTTAAAAAAAAAATAATTTTTTTCTTGTGAAAATAAACTTAATATTCCACTTGAATTTATTGACAGGTTATATTTGCAATAGCATAATATATATATATATATATATAACTGCATCAGTATGTAATATATATATATGTATACATATGCATCATGTGCATATATATATGTATGTGTATGTGTGTATGTGTGTGTGTGTGAGTGTGTGTGTGTGTGTGTGTTCTATAACTATTTATGTATAGGTATGGCTGTGTGATAAGGAGCATGCTTACCGACGACACGGTTTCAGTCCTACTGCGTAGCAACTTGGGCAAGTGTATTCTATTATAGCTGCCAGCTGGCCAAAGCCTTGTAAGTGGATTTTTGGTATACGGAAATATATATATAACGTGTGTGTCTGTGTTTGTCACCCCACCATCGCTTGACAACCGATGTTTGTGTGCTTACGTTACCGTAAATTAGCGGTTTGGCAGAGCCCGATAAAATCAGTACTAGGCTTACTAAGAATAAGTCCTGGGGTAGACTTTTTTCAACTAAAAATCCCCTTTAAGGCTGTACTCTAACATGACCGCAGTCAAATGACAAACAAATAAAGGAATGTGTGCATGTGCGTATGTAAAATAGGAAAACACAACAATTTCAATCTCATGGTTAGCAAAAGCGAAACTGGTTGACAACCACAATACTCTTTCATTTAAAATATATTAAAACTATATAAACTGTGTGCATTTTCCTTCGTTTATATATATGCATTACAATTCTCCACATGGGGATAATCTAAATTTTCTTCCTACTTTTATTACAACATATATATATAAATATATATATAAATATATTACATTTACCTTCTCGATTTTCACGTATTTTTCCGTTTTCTGTTGTCTCTTTTTAGTTTGTATTACTAGCTCACGGATTCGAAAATTCGAGCCAAAGGTATGAGACAAAGGAATGGCTAACAAGAATGTCAGTGGTTGAGGTTAGGATTCACCTTCGCCGTTCTGAAGATCGAGAATATTCAATGGTGGAAAGAACGTATATGAATGGAACTCATAAATAATGTGAGGTGACAGAGTAAACGTAGGTGAGAGAATAGAAGTATGTTTAATTCGCTTACACTTGTTTCATAATTTTATTACTTTTATAAAAGATATTACATCAGCATTCGCACGGATATAAAATATACTTATAAATATGCGTCTGTTACAAAAGGCTTGTCACGGCCAGAATATTCAAGAATGTATTAGATAGTTGAAAAGAATAGATCGTATGATACTACAGGCTGCAGGCAGCAAGCCTGTTACTCATGCAAGTCTCCTGAAACAAAAAGCTGACATAAAAAGAGTAATATATAAATGTATATATAATATATATATATATATATATATATGTACACACACACACACACACACACACACATATATATATACATATATATATACATATATATATACTTATATAATCAGAAATATTAAGTTTCTAAATATCTCATAGAGATATGTACGGTGGTGGAGCGATAGAGTGGTTGTATACTGTCAACTTAACGTGACAGTCCTGTAAGGGAATTACACCACCGCTGTTTAGCCCTAGGAAGCATAGACGCTTTCTGTCGGCCTTGACACATTTCCTGTGTCCTTATATATTTACGAAGAGCAGCCACCCCCAACAGCTAGGCCTGCATCTAGATTACAACCACTCTATACTTATATATATATATATATATATATATATAATAGAGAGAGAGAGAGAGAGAGAGAGAGAGAGAGAGAGAGAGAGAGAAGAGAGAGAGAGAGATAGAGATGGAAACCCAGACATACAGACAGAGAGATATAGATAGATAGATAGATAGATAGATAGATAGATATATGTATATTATTTATTTATATATCTTATATATATATATGTGTGTGTGTGTGTGTGTGTGTATGTATATATATTGGTTCATCCTATAAATAATACGGTTTTTTTTTATACTTCTTTCATTTTTCAAAATTTAGATAAACAAAGTTCTTTTTTAATCTAAAATATACTCTCTTTCACTTTCTGCAATGATCTTCAGCTATCTCGTAGACGTACAAGTCTCCTCTTCCAAATAACACTTGTTCGTGACGAAAAATACTCTTCCACTACTGTTCTGACCTCGTCTACAGAATTCATACCTTTTTCGTCCAAATGATTTTGAAAACTGCGAAATAAATGATAACCAGATTGGGGTAATATCCAGCGAATATCCTACTTAGGGCATCATTTCCCATTCAAACTGCGCCACCCTTTGGAATATCATCCTCGCTGTATGTGGCCGCGCATTACACCTTTTGTCTTGAAACCAAAGATTGTAATTTTTCTTCTAGCGCTGACCTGAGTGACTGGTTGAAATACCAAATCCAAGCTTCTCTGTTAGTTCCCCAACAGTTACAATGGGATTTTTTTCCACCAGAGTTTGCAGGACGTTCTCGTCGTGCTCTACAGATTTTCCAGGTTGAGTCTCGTCTTCTAGGTTGTAGTTTCCGGCTCGGAAGTTCTGGAACCACCGTTGACACTGGCTTACGCTTATTGTCCGATCCCGATATACTACATTAATATTCCTTGCAGTTGCCGGTGCGTTGTTGCCTTTATTGAACTCATAAAGCAAAATATGCCGAATATGCTTTTCTGTCACTTCCATTATAGCTTTGAAAAAATAACTTAAAATCGAACTGCACTCTTCAAAACTACCTGCTTTTATAGCAAGTTGATGCAGTTAGTTTATCCCATCCCCCTCCGTCTTTTAGTTCATGCAATTGAAAAAGCCGCATTATTTATAGGATGACCCAATTATATAAATATATATATATATATATATATATATATATATATTATATATATTATATATATATATATATTATATGTGCGGGTGTGTGTGTATGTATCCAAGATATATAACTAATATACAAAATTGTTTTCAAATTGCGCCCTTTTTAAAGCCTAAACCAGCCTCATGGGCCCCGTTTCCCGTATGTGCTCCCCAGCTGGACGGGATGCCAGTCCATCGCAGCGTTACTAATTTTTGCCAGCTGAGTGGACTGGAGCAACGTGAAATGAAGTGTTTTGCTCAAGAACACAACGCGTCGCCCGGTCCAGGGATCGATCATGGTGCTGATGACGCCCTAACCAATAAGCCACGCGCCTCCACCACTATAAATAATATATATAACATATATGCATATCTGTGTTTGTGTATGCATGTATGTATGTGCGTGTATATGTGTGTGTGTGTGTGCGTGCATGCATGCGTGGATGGATGG
>NC_042997.1:132782927-132787927 GCF_006345805.1 Octopus sinensis | reverse complement strand
TTGCGCTGACATTTTTTTTTTTAAATGATGAAATGGTGCTATATATAGCTACCAACAGTTGAAAAATTTTAAATGATTATAAGGCGTAAGATAAAAATTAAATATTAAACATTTTGTGTATCTTCTTGTTCTTTCACCTTTGATTCAAAATTCAAATTTCTAAGGATCCTTTGCCTTTTGCTTTTTCGGGGGCCATAAAAACAGTACCTCATGAACACTGGGATCCACTTAATTGACTATACACCGTATCCCCACAAAATATTTCAGGCTTTAGCTTGTATTAGAAAGTATTAGTTTAGGCGAAAGAGAGAGAGAGAAAGTGAGAAAAAGAGAGATGATGGGCAAATCGATTAATTTTCTTTAACTAAACACTTTGTAACTTCGGATACTGGTAGAATGTGTCATATAGACCATCTTTTACTGTTAGCGTTGTTGAAAAAAGTTTCTATTTTCGAAGTCACTGATATTTAAGACATATTTCATCTCAGTTACGTTCGTATGAATAAACGAGTGTATCTGAAGCATGTTTACTTCATGACACTAACATAATCGCTCGTGCATTTCTATTGCTTTTAGGTTTTTTTCCTACCTTAACCCTAACCCTAACCTTAGCCTTAAACCTAAAATCCTGACCCTAACCCTAAAACACTAAGCCTAAAAGCCTAGCCCTAACCTTGTAAAATTTTTAAAAGCTAAAACTAATATAAACGCACAAACGATGTCATAAATAACAGTGACAAACGAAATATACACCGCCGATAGTTGTTGACAAACAACAGCAGTAATTTTATTCAGCTGAATGCACGTCATTGATTGGTTGAAATTACCGAAATACTACAGCTTAAACACGAAATAACTTCAAAAATAGAAACTTTTCTCAACAACGCTAAGGGTAAAAGATGTTCTATATGACACATTCTACTATTATCCGAAGTTTCCAAGTGTTTAAAGAAAATTAATTAATCGAGCTGCACATGAAAAGGAAAAGATCCATTTCTAACCTTTCATTAATTTAATCCAGAAGGGATTATCACCCCTACGATAGGAGCAAACCAAGCGTGTATTTTTCTTTTACCGGATACCTGAATAACATCAACTTTCTAACGTTCAAATCATTAGTATGCGTTTATACTATATAGTATTATATGTAAAAGGCTCTACGGGAGCTCTATAACCGTTACTCTATATATTTCCGTTTTGAAAGTCAGTCTTTTGTCGGTTATTATCAGCAGTTTGCAAACTAAACACAACAGGCGACAAATGTTTAGAATAAAGCGATGCGTTTCTCGATAAGCTCGCTTTCAACATTGTGTTTCGCTTGTATAAACAAATAAGCAAATAAATAAACACAGTCAGCATTGAATATCTAGATATGCTATATCAAATTTTTCTATTATTCCACTGCTGCCAATAAAAGTTTCACTGATTTCTTGACAATCTATAACGTGCGCACTCTCTCTCTCTCTCTTCTCTTCCTCTCTCTCTCTCTCTCTCTCTCTCTAATAATACAACAAACATAATAATATAATAAAATAATAATAATAATAATAATAATAATAATAATAATAATAATAATAATAATAATAATATATATATATCAATCTCCTCTGTATACACACTTACACACATACACTTATCATTCAGATGCTTGCTTTCCGTTCAGAGCGATGAGACTGTTTTCTTAATCCTGTACAATTTTAAGTAATGCGATTCTGAGGGTTCTGTCAGATTTTTCTTTTATTTGTGCATGAGCTGGCAGAAACGTTAGCACGCCGGGCGTAATGCGTAGCCGTATTTCGTCTGTCCTTCGTTCCGAGTTCAAATTCCACCGAGGTCGACTTAGCCTTTCATCCTTTCGGGGTCGATAAATTAAGTACCAGTTACGCACTGGGGTCGATGTAATCGACTTAATCCGTTTGTCTGTCCTTGTTTGTCCCCTCTGTGTTTAGCCCCTTGTGGGTAGTAAACAAACATGTGTGTGTGTGTGTGTGTGTGTGTGTGTGTGTAGACGAGCATTAATACCCATTATTATTAGAGCAACAGGATACATACAAACTCATCTGGAGCAAAGTATGGTTGAACTTGGGATCTTAGGGAGAGAACCCAAATCCTCAGTTTATATGCTACAAATGATCACGATATCTGGAACTATAAAAACGTGCAAGACTTTCTCAAGATTTAAAGTTTGGTGAACAAATTGCGGGACGTGCCACGCGGAACAGCCACACTTTAGGTGACCGTCGCATCCCAAGGGGATCCAGACCATTATGTAGCGTTGTCGATGATCGGAAGAGAGGACCGTCTGGAAGGGATGTTCTCGTCGCTCCTTTCTGCCAACGGGTAGCCCCACGCGACCCTGCGCGTGATCGACTCTACATGACCGGCGCGTCCCCGACTTTCCGCCGCCGCCCCGTCCGCCCTAAAGTGAGCGCCCTCGCCCTTGCTGTCGCCGTCGTTCTACTCCTCGCGCCTCGGCAGCTTCGCTCGCTCGCTCGCCCGCCGGCAGCCGCCGCCGTTTCGTTCGTTCGCCCTCTCGCCATCGAACGTTCGGTTTCTTCCTCGCCTGCACCTAGACGTATTCCTTCACAACCTTGCTACCAAGTAGGTGGCAGGTCAGAATTTACTCTAAATTAAAATGTGAAAAAGGACATACATACATACATACATACATACATACATACATACATACAACATACATACATACATACATACATACATACATACATAACAACCGTTCTTTAGTGCCCTAAACGAACCGAAACAATACTAACACACGTTAGTAATTTAATACATGCATAGATACACACACACGCACACTTATATTTAAAATTTTGTTATAAGGTTACTTGTCATAAGTTTTCACTTAATTTCATAGTTTGCATTTCAAATGAAAAAGAAAAAGAACTGGAAACAAAATACACTATTAAACACTGAACGCGTAATCAGTGGAAAGAGTTGACGACAATCAATCACGATCCAGACATTTTGCTAGGCATTTTTCTCTCTCTTCCCTACTCTCTCTCGCTCTCTCTCTTTATATACGTATGTATATATTATTATGTATGATGTACGTACGTATGTATGTTGTATGTATGTATGTATGTATGTATGTATGTATGTAGTATGTATGTATGTATGTGTGTATGGAAGAATGGACGTATGGCAGTATTCAATAATATTTTCCAAGGAAACGAGTATATCTAATTTTAAACGCATAGGCACACACACATACATACACACACAAGTATACGTTGTTTAGCATGCTTTAGAAAGTATAGATCTCATGGAAAAACATGTGATATCACTTTAGTGCATATAATTTATAATGCAAACGTAACTGCAGAGTTGTAAGAGTAAATAAGAGATTAAGGAGTTATGCATAAAATCTCTTACAGCTGTTTCTTGAATAGCTGTGCAAATAGTGCATATTTCATTGAGCAACGATTTCCATATAAAAGCCAACTATACCGTCTTCAGAGTTTGAGAATTAAGGAATATCCTTAGTAAAAGATGTTTGTACTCACCAAGTTCATCGTCAAAGACTGCAGAACTGATAAATGCTAATATCCTGTATTAAGGATTTTCCTTAATGCTTCCTTTCTGACGACGGTGTAGTTGGCTTTTATATGGAAATTTTTGCTCAATGTGATATGTACTGTATGCACGACTATTCTAGAAAGAACTGTAAGAGACTTTATGCATAATCCCTTATTTAATCTGACAATTCTGCAATTGTTTTGGATTATAAATTATATGCTCTAACGTGTTATTACGGTTTTCTTGTTCATTGTTTCTGTCTATAATACACACATGTATATATGTATATGCAGTCTTCATCTTACTGTTTATGTACCTGTTATAGTTTATATATTTATTTATAAAACCTGATCACTAGTCCTAACCACACCTGCTAACTGGTTTATACTTATATGAATTCCCGGTAACTAAATAGATGTTGATACTTCGTGCTAAAATAATTAGCAATCCATAGCTGCCGGTTGCATCCACTCCCGTAGCTTCCAAAACTATAGCAGTAAACGCCAAGAGCCAAACACTGACTAACATACTTTCGAAAAATATAGTATTAAACACCAAAAGCCTGCCACTGAACATAAAGAAGTTGTAGGGTATCAAATTTCTTTACTGGATATAAATATTATTCCCTAGTTTTAAGGGAGATCAATAGCTTAAGGTCGGTAGCTTGAAACAGGTGACCTAATTTTGTATAAATTCCATACTGACCAGATTCCATCCGATTTCTTTTCATTTCATTTTACTTTTCCTTTGGCAAGTGATATGTTCCTGCTGTGAAGACGATATAATTACAAAGTCTTCTTTCGTAATGTATCGTTAGACTTTATTCAATGACGGTCTTGCTGAAACAACGAATATGATGAACATACAGTTTTAACGAAATTTTTCAAATATATGGTGATTTAAAAATTCAGTTCAGACAATTTAATAGTTCATAGTATCTACACAGTAGTAGATATGGAGGCAGAATAAGACGGAGGCAGAATGAGATGGAGGCAGAATGAGATGGAGGCAGAATGAGATGGAGGCAGAATGAGATGGCACAGAATGATAGAGAGAAAGAAAGAGTGAGAAACAGAGAAAAACGCAACTACATACTTTCTGTCGATCAATCGATTGATTGATAAAATGGAACCATGAGCGATCCTAAATGCATATACGAAACAGCTGTGTTTTAATATGTGAAATGCCTCTTGTAGGTCATAGATTACAGGCTGAGCGTTGACCTTGATATGGAAGTCCTGAATCTATTATGGACCATGACAAGATATAGGGAGTATTTCTATTTTGGAGATGATATATGTAACTGGCGAATGTTGGGGATTTACTGAGTTACTTGCATCTAAAAGAATTTAGATGCACAGTGTATCGATGTTTAAAATTTATAGGTGATCCTATATATATAGTTGTAGAATTGAGTAACTATAACATCTTTACACATTTTTATTTTTATTTCTACATTTATT
>NC_042997.1:132767927-132775427 GCF_006345805.1 Octopus sinensis | reverse complement strand
CGTGTATATGTTTGTGTATCTGTGTTTGTCCCCGCCCCAACATCGCTTGACAACCGATGGTAGCGTGTTTACAACCCCGTAACTAAGCGGTTTGGCAAAAGAGACCAATAAAATAAGTACTAGGCTTACAAAGAATAAAACCTGGGGTCGATTTGCCCGACTAAAGGCGGTGCTCCAGCATGGCCGCAGTCAAATGACTGAAACAAGTAAGTATATATCTATGTATATAATAAACACACACAAACTCGTATGTACTTATACACACATAAACATATGTACATGTATTTAAGCTCACAGTCATATATACATAATGTCGCCATTATTTTCCAAATTTAATAGATTTTATGCCATGTAACCCGTGTTAACTGTCTACAAAACCTGCATTTTCAGGGTTACACATTTATTGACCCCTAATAAAATATTCTCAAACCATCCATGTTGCATCTTTTACCATTTATCTAATACAGATCAACCCCATTGGTTTTTAATTATTTTAAAATCTGGCACCAATTTTCTCATCCTATCCTTTTTAATAATAATATTAATAATCCTGATGCGGTGAGCTGACACACTCGTTAGTACACTGGACAAAATGCTTGGAGTCAATTCGCTTGTCTTTACTTTCTGAGTTCAAATTCTGCCTTTGCCTGTCACCGTTTCGAGGTCAATGAAATAAGTACCAGTTATACACTAGGGTTGATGTAATCGACTTACAGCCTTCCCCGAGCTTGCTGGACTTGTGCAAAAAAATCTGAAATCAATATTGTTGATAACCCTTTCTAGTATAGGCACAAGGTCTGGAATTTTGGGGGCGGGGGCAAGTCGATTACATCGACCCAGTGCGCAACTGGTAGATATTTCATCGACCTCTAAAGGATATAAGAATAATGGTTTCAGGTTTTAGCATAAGGCCAGCAGTTTCTGAGTGGAGGGGTAAAGTCCATCCAATTGATACCAGTTCCTGACTGGTGTTTAATTTTTTTTCTTTTCTACTCTAGGCGCAAGGCCCGAAATTTTGAGGGAAGGAGCCAGTCGATTAGATCCACCTCCATTATGCAACTAGTACATAATTTATTGGCTCCGAAAAGATGAAAGGCAAAGTCGACCTCGGTGGAATTTGAATTCAGAACGAAAAGACAGATAAATTACCGCTAAGCATTTCGCCCGGCGTGCTAGCGTTTCTTATTTCTTTATCCCCCAAAAGGGGCTAAACATAGATGGGACAAACAAGGACAGACAGGGGGATTAAGTCGATTACATCGACCCCAGTGCGTAACTGGTACTTAATTTATCGACCCCGAAAGGATCAAACGCAAAGTCGACCTCGGCATAATTTGAACTCAGAACATAGCGGCAGACGAAATAACGCTAAGCATTTCGCCCGGCGTGCTAACGTTTCTGCCACCTCGCCGCCTTCTGGTGTTTATTTTATTGACTCCGAAAGGATGAAAGGCAAAGTCAACCTCGGCGGAATTTGAACTCATAACTGAAAGACTGATCAAATGCTGCTATGCATTTTACCTGGTTGCTTACGACTCTGTCATTTTCTGTCTTTCATGGCATTGTAACAATCCTTCCTGCCAGGAAATTTTTGTGGAGAAGGGGTAAGTTGATTACATTGACGTTAGTGCTTGACAGGTAATAAATTCGCCGCAAGGGTGAAAGGCAACGTCGCCTTCGGCGGAATTAGAACTCTGAACTTAAAGACGGACGAAGAGTTACTAAGCATTTTCCCCTGCGTGCTACCAGTTCTGCCAGCTCGTTACCTTTCACGGCCTTGTAATAATGACGTCAAATCTTTCCATCTGTCTTTATGTTCTGAGTTCAAATACTGCCGACGCTGACTTTGCCTTTCATGCTTTTGGGGTCGATAAATTAAGTACCAGTTGCGCATGAGGTCGATCTAATCGACTGGCCCACTCCCCCAAAATTTCGGGCCTTGTGCCTAGAGCAGAAAAGAATAATGACGTCTAATTTAGGGACAAGACAAACAATTTTAAGAGTAAAGAATTAGTAGTCCACACGGTTACATTATTAGTATTGTATTTCATAGACCCCAGAGAGTAGAAGGCCAAATATAACTCCGGTGAGATTTGAACCCAGACCGCAAAGGGCCAGAACAATTCCCTTCTAGCGTAAAACGATCGTCTAAATTCATCAATAGATAAGTACTTCACACTGTTATGAAGATAGATAAACAAAATTGCTCTTTCACACTCTATTTCCCAATATGTTGAGTATGTGGTGTGTGTGTGTATGTGTGTGTGTGCGCGCCCGCATGTAAGTTTGTGTGTGCATGTGTGTTGGGGTGTGCGTATGTGTGTATGAGAGGGCGGCTGGGTGGTTGCATGTGCAATAAGCGTACATAATTTCATTTATATTTAGTTAAAATGACTGGATGGTCTGTTAACCAATATAATATCGTATTCTCTACCTGTTCGTCTCCTTTGTTCATACACACACACACACACACATATATATATATATATGTATATATGCATAGAAAGATACATACATACACACACACACATTTATACATATACACTCATACATATGTTTATGCATATATATATCTAGATATATATATATGTATAGATATATATACATATAGGTATATATAATACAATATATTATATAATGTATATATATACACACATAATTGCATTCATACATGCATACATATATATATATATATATATATATATATATATATACATACATACAGAAACAGACACATACGCACGCGCACGCGCGCACAGGCACACACACATACACACAGGTACGCACACACACACACACAAATTACTTAAAAAGTCATTAACATGGCTTTCTGTGAACAGTATTTTTATTACTTTGAAGTCACTTTTCATGTTTCATAATAGTCAAGAAGCCATTAAGAATTTTGATAAACTGTTGAATCAATTACTTATTTCACATGAAGTCACCCTCGAATAGTAATTCTACATTTTAGCTTTGTTGATAAAGATTAATATAAAGTTTTCAAATATCAGAAACAAAACGAAAAGGAACAACAACAAATTTCTAATAAAATAAAATTAATCATAACAAATAGTAATGCATGATTAAATTTTTATATCTTTTGTTTCAATTTTTTTCCAATATACATACATGCATACATTTATACACACACACACACACAAACACACACACACACACACACACACACATATATATATATATGTGTGTGTGTGTGTGTGTATTATTTATGATAAACTGCTTTTAAAAGAGCGATATTATTTTGATTTGGGCACGTGCGTATGTGTTATGATAATAGCGGCTTCTTTTATAAATTAATTACAAGGATGATAATAATAATAATAATAAGAAGAAGAAGAAGAAGAAGGAGGAGAAGGAGAAGGAGAAGAAGAATATTAATAAATAATAATAATAATAATAATAATAATAATAATAATATAATAATAATAATAATAATAAGTTGGCCAATATCTACACTGGCTAATAAGTCGGCATTACAATATCAAAACTGCCGACAAGTGGTATAATCACCACCCTGAGGCTGTAACTGAAGGAGAAAATGTAACCATTCTGTGGGACTTTCCAGTACATACAGACCGAACCATCAAGGCCAATAAACCAGATATTGTTGTGAAAGACCAAAACAATAAAGTTTGCTTATTGATCGACATGAGCATCCCCTGTGATCATAATATCTCAGCGAAAGAGTTTGACAAGCTCAGAAAATATAAAGACCTACTCATTGAAATTGAGAAAATGTGGCATCTCAAGGCGGTTACAATACCAGTGATCGTAGGAGCACTAGGAATGATCAAGAAGGGAACCGAAAATTATATGAGAATGATCCCTGGCTTACCATCCCTGCAAGAAGTGCAAAAGATTGTCTTAACTGGTACATCAAACGTATTGAGAAGAGCATTGTCGATGTGAGAACTGTTGCTGCTCATGTATTTTAATTTAACTTTAAAAAAAAAAAATAAATAAATGAACGAACTATTGAGTTTGGTTTAATGGCCTACCAATGTATACTATGAGTTTCTTTGCTCTAGGAGTCGGGAAGACACTCGGCAAGAAATGGAAGCAAATTTGAAAGAAGAAAAAAAAAGTAATAATAATAATAATAATACACTGATAGGCTGTGCGTGTCCAGAAGAAAGGTTTGGAGAGGTTTGATTAGTTGCCAGTACTGTATCGAAAGAGAGGAAAACAGCCAAGATTGGTATATAAAAAACGCCGTGGATCCGCTGTTGAAACACATGAAGAAGGCTAGCGTCATCAAAACTGAAAAATGCGTAACGAAAGAATTTAAACAAGAATTTAAAAAAGCAAAAAGAAAGTAAAAAAAAAAGCATGGACGGAAAAGAAAATGTACGGTCAATTTGCAAAAGATGTGAACGCCAAAACAGCTACATAGGACCTGTAACTATGGATGAGGATGAGTGATCTGAAGAGATAGATAGAGAGAGAGAAGCAGCTCAGGAACAAGCGTTAAGGACCAACTCTATGACGTGCAGAATAGCGATAGCGACAAATGACCGAAAGCAACAAATGCAGAATGTGTGATGAGAGGGGTGAAATGGTATGGCACATCGTTAGCGAATGCTCGGAATTAACAGAACACGAATTCAAAAGACGCCATGACAATGTGGCAAGAATGATCCATTGGTAGCTCTGTGAGAATCACAGCCTACAAAGAGCAAAGACGTTGTATGTGCAAACCCCAGAAGGCGTCACCGAAAATAAGTATTTCAAAATCCTGTGGGATGCAATGATCCAGTGCGATGACCCGACCAAATATCGGAAACCGGACATTGTTGTGGTGAAAAAAATGAAAGAACATGTATGATAATCGACATAGCATGCCCAGATGACAACAGGATCAATGTGAAAGGAGAAGAAAAAATAAACAACAATGACGATTTAAAGTGGGAAATACGACGGTTGTGGTCAATGAAGAGAGTAGACGTTGATACCACTAGTGATTGGTGCACTTGGAAGTATCAGCACTCAACTAACTATATGGATAGAAAAGATGGGTGCAAGTGCGAAGGTAAAACACCTACAAAAATCAGCATTGCTTGGAACTGCAAGAATTCTTCGCAGGGTTCTTGAAGCATGATCAGTAAACAAGTGTCACTTTAGTCTGCTGGCTGTAGACAGCTGACACTTTCCATCCTGCCCAGCAAAATAAGCTGTGAGTTTTGATCACATGAAAATAATAATAATAATAATAATAATAATAATAATAATAATAATAATAATAATAATAATAATAATAATAATAATAATAATAATAATAATAATAATAATAATAATAATAATAATAATAATAAATGCCCTGATGCAGTACCAGGCAGTGGCTCTTGTGGCTTCTGATTGGAACTGTTATCATGTACATTGTTTTGTCTCGGTATAAAAGATGGGCTACAGCAAATATTCTGCTCAATACCACAGATTTGCTTTTCAGTTGTTTGACCTTAACCAGTTGAGCATGTCCCTTAGTGGCTGACGATATGTACATCTCTGATTACGAGCAGAAGTAGTGGGGGAGCATGATAGCCATATGTTGAGAGGGATTCGTTGGGGTTTGAATAATTCACCTCTGGAAACATTCAGGGAGCTTTTGAGCGGGATGGGTTACTTGACCAGAAGAAAATTCTAACTGGGCCCCTACTGCAAGGTCATGTACTGTTGATCTTGATATGAGATCACCATATAGCACACATATGGTTGTGATGCATATGCCTAGTGTACCCGTATCAGACGGGTAGTCATGATGGGTATACTGGGCTTCGTATATTTTACCCCAGTGTCACTTTGATGGTATGCACTGATCTCCCACTCAATAATTCATTTATTCTTTTACTTGTTTCAGCCATTAAACTGTAGCCATGCTGGAGCACCGCCTTTAGTCGAGCAAATCGACCCCAGGACTTATTCTTTATAAGCCTAGTACTTATTCTATCGGTCTCTTTTGCCGAACTGCTAAGTTACAGGGACGTAAACACACCAGCATCGGTTGTCAAGCGATGTTGGGGGTTCAAACACAGACAGAGACACACACACACATACATAGATATATACATACGACAGACTTCTTTCATCCACTCACAAGGTTTTGGTCGTCCCGAGGCTATAGCAGAAGACACTTGCCCAAGGTGCCATGCAGTGGAACTGAACCCGGAACCATGGGGTTTGGCGCAAGGCGAGCAGGTTTTGGTAGGAGAGAATAAGTCGATTAAATTGACCCCAGTGTTCAACTGATACTTATTTCCTCGACTTCGAAAGGACGAAAGGCAAAGTCAGTCTCTTCGGAATTTGAACTCAGAACAAAATGCTTAGCGGCATTTTCCCCAGTTTGCTTTTTTGCCAAGCTCATCACCATAGTAACAATAATCATTTGAAATTTTTGCCACAAGAGCAGCTTGGGGAAGGTGGGGAGGAGTCGATTACATCGACCCCTGTGTTCAACATATTTAATCAACCCCGAAAAGATGAAAGACAAAGTCGACCTCGGCGGAATTTGAACTCAGAACGTAGCGGCAGACGAAATACCTATTTCTTTACTACCCACAAGGTGCTAAACACAGAGAGGACAAACAAGGACAGACAAACGGATTAAGTCCATTATATCGACCCCGGTGCGTAACTGGTACTTATTTAATCGACCCCAAAAGGATGAAAGGCAAAGTTGACCTCGGTGGAATTTGAACTCAGAACGTAGCGGCAGACGCTAAGCATTTCGCCCGGCGTGCTAACGATTCTGCCAGCTCGCCGCCTTAGTAATAATAATAATAATAATAATAATAATGATAATAATAATAATAATAATAATATTCAGGATAATAAATATTATTATTACTACAACTATTTACTACAAGTAGTAGTAGTAGTAGTAGTAGTAGTAGTAGTAGTAGTAGTAGTAATAGTAGTAGTAGTAGTAGTAGTAGTAGTAGTAGTAGCAGCAGCAGCGGTAGCAGCAGCACCAGCAGCACCAGCAGTAGAAGCAGTAGTGGCAGTAGTGGCAGTAGTAGTAGTAGTAGTAGTAGTAGTAGTAGTAGTAGCAGTAGTATAACCTTTAGTTATACTGATTATTGTCCTTAATTTAGGCAGAAAAGTAGTAATTTTGATGGTGGAATGTTAGGCTAAAACATTAATCCCACTACTTAAGCAGTACTTTATTTCATCGACCTCCAATATATGAAAGGCAAACTCTACCTTGTCTGTATCTGAATACAAAATATACAGGGCTTGAACATGTATGGTGTGTTAATTTTTCCACGCTCTAACGATTCTGCCAGGATGCAGACTTATATTGTTTCAAATATATGCGCAAGGACAGATTAAAAAAAAAATCCCCGGTAGGTGGGTATAGGGTATTAGTTGATTAAATTAAATTAAATTAACGTAAGTATTTAGCAAACAAAAAATAAATTCCTTAATCGAACATGGCATAAGAAACTATGAAGTCGACGCTTGTAGATTTCGAACTTAAAACCTAGC
>NC_042997.1:132757927-132762927 GCF_006345805.1 Octopus sinensis | reverse complement strand
AGATTCTACTACCCCACCAGGTACGTCTCTGAGTTCCGGAGGTTTGTTCAGCATTGTCGATTATTCTAGGGGTATTGGGGAAGGTGCAATAGAGATGTATTTGCATGGTATATATTTGTTGTGTGGCTTTTCTTCTTTTTGATGTTTCTGGCGTGACATCAGTGTTTCGCCTGTTCTTTGTGTAAAATATGCGCAGTAGGAATTGCGTTATATCATCAGATACTTGTTATCCGTGTTTGTTATGTTAGTTTATTAGGCTGCGTCTGTGAATTGTTGGTTATGTGGTGAAGTGTGTTAAAGAGTTGTCTGGGTATTTTCTTCTTGATCGAGCAAAAGAGACAACCTCGTGACGTGCGACATATCTGAGGCATGCATGAGGCGGATCCCTCACATATGGCATATGTGAAGTAGATCCTAGCTCTTTCTATGTCCGACCACAGCCAAATTCCTCCATAAAGGGAGATAGTGACGGAGACAGACATGCAGATAGACAATCACAGACAACCAGAAAGATGGACTGACAGGGAGAAATGCTGGATGCAAGAAAGAGAAGCATCGACTAGGATACAATGTTGATACTTTCTCGACCGATACTCGAATGGATGAAAAGTAAATTAGAACTGGGTGGAGGTACATGGCCTAGTGGTTAGAGCAGCGAACTCGCAGTCGAGGGATCGCGGGTTCATCTCAGACCGGGCGATGTGTGTGTTTATGAGCGAAACACCTAAGCCCCATGCGGCTCCGGCAGAAGGTAATGGCGAACTTCTGCTGACTTTTTCGCCACAACTTTCGTTCATATGAGCCAGGCATGGCAAGAGAAGGAATAAACAAAACAAAGTAGAACCGGGCGTTATTTGAAGGCTCCTTCAATTGGTTGTCATTATGTGTTATGGTATAAGCAGTCGATAAGGTAAGATTGGGAGCTATATGCATTGCTTTACAGAATTGTGTAGTGATTCAATAGAGAATGTGTTAAATGAATTATGTTAAATTATTGGGTGGACATTATTTAGACAATATACAGTTGTATTCTACATCGTTGTTTACTGTGCAAAGAATGTAATATGTGTGGCGTGTGTGTGTGTTCGCGCGCGGGATAAAAGTGTCTTGGGTAGGATGTGGGCTGCGTCTTGCAAAACCGTTGTTAATTATGTTTTGAATCGTGGACCCTGGCACATTTTTATCATTTTATTCATATTCTTCTTTATCAATTAATATTCATACTGTATCAGTTATTAATTGTACTGCTCTATAACGTGCTTATTTCTGTACCAAGATCCTTCTATTCCGTACCGGATGTTTTTTTGTTCAGAAAGGCGTGTTAATCTGTCAGGAATCAGGAATTTTCATTACCGTCTTAAGTAACATATCTGACTGATTTTTCCTTATCTTCATGTCTATCAGAACTGACATGTCCTAGATCTGTGTAGCCAAGCTGGTGTCAAGCACTGTTTGATACATATTTATATCACTTCCTATTCCATCTTATTTTAAGGTTTTGACATGTTGGCCAATGGATGTAGAAGCCCACACATTTGCGTCTGTAAATATACTGATTATGAGGCGGTCGAAAAAGCCAGCTTCTATATATGGCTGAAGCGAGCAAAAATGGCTTGAAAGTCATAACATGCCGGCGGAAAATAACATCACTAGGTGAGACAAGCTGACACTGAATTAGTTTCGCTGATTGACAGATGACGGTATCGTTTAAAGTTTGACAAGACAGTCAGTCGCCCGCTGACATTCGTTGACGCTACATCGAAGAGGCCAGGGAACAGGAGAAAGAAAAAGAAAGAAGACATGCAGCCAACACCAGAGCTGAAGACACCTCCGACAGGGGTGGGGGCTCCACGTCAAAACGGTAGAGGAGTAGGGGCCGAAACCGAACGTGGTTCCTCCTGATGATATCTTGAGCTAACTGGATCCTATAAAGGAGCTGTTGTGGTAGCAGACCGCGAAACACGGTTGAGATTCCCCTGTCTACCTTTGATAATAGCCATTTTGTTTTTTCATTATTCTATTCTTATTTGCACGCCGGGCAAAATATTTAGGGGTATTTTGTCGTCTTTACATTCTGGGTTCAAATTAAGTACCAGTGAAACACTGGGGTCGATGTAATCGACTAGTTCCCCACACCCCCAAATCTCCCAGGTCTTGTGCTTTTACTAGAAAGGATTATTCCATTCTCATAGTTAATTTTGATTTTAGCAGAGAGCATTTGAGCCAGTCTTGGCCCTCATTCCGTATTTTCTTCTTTGTAGTCGAAACTATTGACTATAAGGCTTTTATTTTTCTATTTGATTTTTCTTTCGAAATTTTTGTTCGTGTGTTAGCATATTTTTGAATTCCTCTGTGAATTTTGCTTTTCCGTAAATTTTAAAACGAATATTGTGGTTTTGTATTTATCTAAAAAATTTTCTTCAGTGTAGTTAGTTTCTAATGCGTGTTTTATTATTGCCATATACATATCCACTTCCAAGTAAGTTTATCTTAATATTTTTTATGCGACCCTATCTATACTGTTCTCTTCCTCTATCGTTCTCTGTCTCATCTTTTCTCTTAAATTATTTTTTCTCCCCTTCACCGTTTTCTATCTGTGTGCCTCTCTTTCTCTCTCCATCTTTCTCCTTTACTCTCTTTCTCTCTCCATCTTTCCCCTTTACTCTCTCTATCTCTCTCTCTCTCTCGTTGCTCACACGTGACAATCGTCCATCTTTCTTTTCCTCGCGTGATCATCTTTCTTTTCCTTCAGGGCTGTCGCAAAGACTGCACGTATCCTATCTCTCTCTCTCTCTCTCTTCAATCTCCTCTTGTCAAAGAAAATATTTCTCCAGCGTTTGCTATTTTAACTTCGTTTGTTCTAACGGCCCCCCATGTTTGTTTTCATTCGGTTTCCTTCTATGTCTCCACTGTCCTGTTTTTGTTACCAACTTTGACCCTCCATAAATCCCAAATTTTATTTTGGCTTTTGTGGGAGCAACTATCTTCGAAGACTCATATTGTCGTTCAATGCATGTTAGAAATGAGGAGTAGATGGACGGCTGACAAGTGACGAAGGGTCGTCCTTTATGTTACTTGCCCTGTTTTCCATTTATTTCTCTCGTTATTTGCGTATTCAACTCAGTTGTTTTCGCATTTCATGTTGTTTAAGGTATACGGTTTACGGTATAAGGTCATGAGTTCAATTCCCGGTGACACGTCGTGTCCTTGAACAAGACACTTTCTTTCACGTTGCTCCATTGCACTCAGCTGGCAAAAATGAGTTGTACCTGTATTTCAAAAAAACAGCCTTGTCACGTTCTTTGTCACGCCGAATTTTCCCGAGAACTACGTTAAGGGTACGCGTGTCTGTGGAGTGCTCAGTGGACGTTAATTTCATGAGGAGGATGGTCCTTTGATTGGATCATCTGGAAGCTTCGTCGTCGTAACCGACGGAGAGCCAGTGTGTGTGTGTGTGTATTTGGATTATATATATATATATATACATATATATATATATATGTATATATATATATATATATTGACATATACATATATGGTGTATATATGTATTTACCAATCGATGTATTCTTTTTTACTCTCGGCACAAGGCCCGAAATTTGGTGGGAGGTGGCCAGTCAATTAAATCGACCCCAGTACGCAACTGGTACTTAATTTGTCGACCTCGAAAGGCAAAATCGACCTCAGCAGAATTTGAACTCAGAACGTAAAGACACGAAATACCGCTATGCATTTCGCCCGGTGTGCTAACGTTTCTGCCAGCTCACCGCTTTTATCAATCAATGTATTGTATATATATTATATATATATATTATATATATATATATAATATATTGACATATACATATATGGTGTATATATGTATTTACCAATCGATGTATTCTTTTTTACTCTCGGCACAAGGCCCGAAATTTGGTGGGAGGTGGCCAGTCAATTAAATCGACCCCAGTACGCAACTGGTACTTAATTTGTCGACCTCGAAAGGCAAAATCGACCTCAGCAGAATTTGAACTCAGAACGTAAAGACACGAAATACCGCTATGCATTTCGCCCGGTGTGCTAACGTTTCTGCCAGCTCACCGCTTTTATCAATCAATGTATTGTATATATATATTATATATATATATATATAATATATATATATATATAGAGAGAGAGAGAGAGAGAGAGAGAGAGAGAGACAGACAGACAGACAGACAGACAGAGAGAGACAGAGAGACAGAGAGACAGACAGACAGAGACAGACAGACAGACAGACTGACATACATAAATATAAATACATACACACGCACGCACATACACACATATCTGTATGTATACAATAATTTATTCATATTCACCTTATTACATCGTTTTGCCTGCTTGTGTTTAGTATCTATCTTGTTCCCCTATTGTTACTTTGAAGTAGTTCTCGATTTGTTTCAAGTTCCGAGCTTCTTTATGCTACGTAAGAATGTCGTTGCTCAATCAGCATTAGGATAATTGCTTCCGAACGTTGTTACTAGTATCCTCGTTGCTACATACTAAAACTTGCAATGTATGATGCTAATACTATGATTTATAAATGTGACAAATAAGTATATATATATATATATATATATTTATCCTGAGAATCAGAGAGACAGAGACAGAGATACAAATATCCTCATATGTCACAATTAATTATTATATATATATAAGGACAAGAACAACCTGATTAATAATAGATTAGACCTAAGGGTATCATGCGCACATAACGTCACCCGTACATTTAGGTATCTTCGAAATTAGCGATTTTAGGTGCCATGCACGATCTTTGATGATGGAAATTAATTTTGGTGTCGTATCTGTTGTAAACTTACCCTATAGTATTATATATATAATGAAATCATGGGATATTGAGCTATATGGTGAATTAAATTGCATTGCATATGTTATAAGCTATATATAATGGTATGTGGTGTACTATATGTAAATATTATCCCATGAAAGCCCCTACCTAGTTAGTCTGACTTCACCAT